>NC_142462.1:79659688-79811203 GCF_049115385.1 Moschus berezovskii
TCCACAGGGATTATCTGTTGGAAGAGAGGTACACTGCGTCCTTGAAGGCAAAGAGCCCCCTTTCCATCTTATTCCAAATCTATGGAAACTGTGAGGCCTGATGGCTAATCAGTTCTCCTAGAACTGTGGTGTTGAAGAAGATTCTTGAGAGTCCCTTGGACTGCAAGGAGATCCAACCAGTCCATCCTAAAGGAGATCAGTCCTGGGTGTTCATTGGAAGGACTGATGCTAAAGCTGAAGCTCCAATACTTTGGCCACCTCATGCGAAGAATTCAATCATTGGAAAAGACGCTGATGCTGGGCGGGACTGGGGGCAGGAGGAGAAGGGGACGACAGAGAATGAGATGGCTGGATGGCATCACTGACTTGATGGATATGAGTTTGAGTGAACTCCGGGAGTTGGTGATGGACAGGGAGGCCTGGCGTGCTGTGATTCATGAGGTCGCAAAGAGTCGGACACGACTGAGCGACTGAACTGAACTGAACTGAACTAAGCAGGAGGGAGAAGTGAGCTAAATGCTCTGTGGGCCTGGTGCCTGACTCCAAGTCACAGGCAATCAAGTCCAAAATGGAGAGACTTCTTCTGACTTGCAGCCATAGGAATGATCCACACCTTCCAAGAGGGCTCCTTCCCAGCTCAGCGGTTGGGAGGGAGGCTGTGAACCATCTGTGAGTAGTGGGCGTGCCTCAGCTGGGCTTCTCCGAGGGCAGCCCCCACAGAGGGCCTCAGGGCCGGGGTACAGAGGCCCACCTGGGTACCCTGGCACGGGGCCTGTCCACAGCCTTCGGAGCGCTGTGCACGCACCCAGGTCTGCTACCCAGATGTGAAGGCAACTTGACCTTCCCAGCCATCACTCGCCACACTTCCCCAGCCGGAAGAGACCAGGGGCTCCAGCGCTTCTTTGCCCGAGGTCCCTTTAGGTCCAATGGCAGCTGGGCTGCCCTCTAGTGGAGCACAGGCTCTGATGAAGGTGGAAGTGATGATTCTGGCACTTCCTAAACGGACTGCAAGTCAGTTCACAAAAATGGAGACTGAAGAAAAAGAAACCTATTAGGTTGCAATCTCTTTTGGGGGGGGGGGGGGACTCCGTTTCTAAAGGGAGTTTACATGCCATGGAAACAAATCCCAGAAGCCCAGTTTCAGCTTATTAGCGCTAAATTGGCCACAGCAAATGAGCACTGCAATTGTCAGTGACCTGAGGTTTTATAAGCACACTGGGACTGTTTGCAGAGATTTTACATGCTCCCTGCAGAGCAGCTGTGGGGAGGCAATGAGACCCGCTATTCCATTTCCAAAGCCCAGAATAGCAATGAAGCCACCCCATGGTGCCCCTCCATGCAAGGGTCTCCCAGGGCCAGAGGCTTCCTTGCAATCTTTGCCCTACAGCTTAGCTTTACTGAAAAGGCAAGAACCAGAAGTAAAAGGAGCCTTCATATCTGTTTAAAATGGATTTGGAAGAGCACTAGTTTGGCAGGGTAATGGTGACAGCGGCCCATGAAATTTAGCGCTAAGAGGCAAGAGAGAGTGTCTAGTTCCCAGCACTACGGCAGGGTAGGGGACGGAAGGCAGGGATGACTGCTGAAGTGAGCAGAAAACTATCCTCTTGCCAATAGTACACAGCAGGGAACTCTGGCAGGGAATGAGGCCCAAAGATGCCTTATTTTATTATTATTTTCTGTCTTCTCTCATTAAGTGTTCTCTTTTGTGGAGTTTACATCCTAAGGACAGATGAAAAATATATGCATGCATGCTTCCAGTAATTGAAAATCTGATCAGTTCTGGGAAGGAAATAAGCAAGAGATTGAGGAGTAAATGGGAACCTGTGGAGACTGGTGAGAAGGGTGTCTGGAGCGGGCATGACAGTGAGGGTGGAGGTGAGGTCTCTGAGAGAAGCAGGAGAGGAGAGTGTTCCAGGCAGGCGGACAGTGAGTGGCGAGTTTGTGAGAGAGGAGAGAGCTCCGATGCTTCTGGAAGGGAAATAAAGCCTTAAGTGAGGAAGAGAGGCACGACATTAAGTTACGGAACTAGGCAGATACTCAATCAGGCAGAGTGCTGTTGCAAGAGTTTTTTAATGTTCCTTCTTGAAATTCTGTTTCTTCACGGCTATAAAATAACAGCACTGTGGTTCGTAACCAAGCACTCTTTGTCACCTCATCTTTCTACACACACGCGCATACACACACACACTACTGAGGGTGGTTGTGGCTGGATTCTTTACCATTTGTTTTCTGTCTCCTCCCTTGCTCTGAGCCACTCTGTGGCATAATAGTTCTATGTTTAGTTCAGTTCAGTTCAGTCCCTCAGTCGTGTCTGACTCTTTGAAACCCTATGAATCACAGCTCGCCAGGCCTCCCTGTCCATCACCAACTCCCGGAGTTCACTCAAACTCATGTCCACAGAGTCGGTGATGCCATCCAGCCATCTCATTCTCTGTCGTCCCCTTCTCCTCCCGCCCCCAATCCCTCCCAGCATCAGAGTCTTTTCCAGTGAGTCAACTCGTCGCGTGAGGTGGCCAAAGTATTGGAGCTTCAGCATCAGTCCTTCCAATGAATACCCAGGATTGATCTCTAGAATGGACTGGTTGGATCTCCTTGCAGTAAAAGGGACTCTCAAGAGTCTTCTCCAACACCACAGTTCAAAAGCATCAATTCTTTGGCACTCAGCTTTCTTTATAGTCCAACTCTCACATCCATACATGACCACGGGAAAAACCATAGCCTTGACTAGATAGACCTTTGTTGGCAAAGTAATGTCTGTGCTTTTTAATATGCTCTCTAGGTTGGTCATAACTTTCCTTCCAAGGAGTATGTGTCTTTTAATTTCATGGCTGCAATCAGCATCTGCAGTGATTTTGGAGCCCAAAAAATAAAGTCTGACGCTGTTTCCACTGTTTCCCTATCTATTTCCCATGAAGTGATGGGATCAGATGCCATGATCTTATTTTTCTGAATGTTGAGCTTCAAGCAACTTTTTCACTCTCCTCTTTCACTTTCATCAGGAGGCTTTTTAGTTCCTCTTCACTTTCTGCCATAAGGGTGATGTCATCTGCATATCTGAAGTTATTGATATTTCTCCTGGAAATCTTGATTCCAGCTTGTGCTTCTTCCAGCCCAGCGTTCCTCATGATGTACTCTGCATATAAGTTAAATAAGCAGGGTGACAATATACAGCCTTGACATACTCCTTTTCCTATTAGTGACTTTCAATTCTTTCTTCTCTCCCAACTCCAGTATTTAATAATATGATCAATTAATTAATTCAGGAAATACAACATCTACTGTATACCAAATATTCTGTTAACTTCTGGGACTATAAAAAATTTAATAAAGCCCGTACTTTGCTCTCTTATCCACCTGAGGATTGGATAGTAAGGATGACTGTAGGAGTTCAAAGTGAAGAGGAACGTGCCATCCATCATCGGGGTTTAATGAGACAACGTTTGAGTTGGATCCCTAAGGAAGAGGAGAAGATTTCCATTGAGAAGAAAGGACTGTAGACTAAACACGAAGACAAAGAAGCGGCACTCACAAGGCACAGAGGAGGGACTGGCCTTTAACTGACCGGGAGTGGCTCTTTGCACCCTCCTTTCTGGGTCCCAAGGCTATTAGATGGATGTGTCAAAGTCTAAAGAGGAACCATGGAATACCATTCCCATCATGGTGAGCACCCTGTTTGTGAAGAAGAGATTCAGACACTGAAAAGCACTGTCCACACATGGGAAGGATGTAGGCTGGAACCTGGGAGAGTATCAAGAAGATGTGGCCATGCTCCTGTGATACTTTATCAGCAAAAGTAAAGCACAAATGAACAAAAGTGATAAACCAAAGCCACAAATTAGATAAACAGTCTGCCTTTGGTAGTTATTACTGCTTTCCTAGAATCTCTGGGTGTAGTACGAGACCCTCAATATGGGGAGTGAAATATGGGGACAGTCTATGAGTGGGAGTGCTGAACAGGTGATTAGACACTTGGAAAATAGCACCTGTGGGGAACGATGAATAAAACTGGGATTGTAAAGCATGGGGATGATGGAAGAGGGATTACATGACCACCATATATAAAAGGCTTTACTGGGGGGAAAAAGAGAAGGTTTTATCTTCTTTAGAATTTATTTCCTCTGGGGACAGAAGGGAAATGGTATACATGCAACCAAAAAGACTTAGAATGGATATAAGAGTTTTCCAGACAAAGAAGTGTTTTTAAACTATGGCCAACGCTTGTATCTCTAACATAATTTATGAGTGAATCTACCTAAAGCAAGGTGAAATAGATGGCGACCCCTCTCAGAGTAGAGGCTTTATTCCTGGGCTGAAGAGGTCAAATTGTCCATTAACAATCTAGAATGGGCCATTTCAGCCCACGGTAACGGTAAATACCTCAGGTTCTTTATAAATATTTTTATTTAAATCCTATTTATATCTGTGTACACTCTCTCAATATGAATAGCTCATATTTTCATTTTTTGCCTTTGCTTGCATTATCAAAGGCTTTTTTCTGGTAGTTCCTAAGAAAAGCTCCATTTATTAATATTTATGCCCTGATCACTAAACCTTATTGCCATGATAGACAGAATTCTTATGCAAACTGCATTCTATAAACTTGTACAATAAATGAGATTCAAACTTCACCACACCTTTCTGATGGAGGTTTGAGGAGGTCCAGAGACGACAGAGAAGATAGAGGGTGAAAAATGAACTGTTTGCCTCTAGGGTCATTAAGAGTCCATTGCAGGATGGAGGATGGAACAAATCTATCCTTAGAACAAGAGAAGCCTTGCAGCTCAAATCAGAAGCCCTGCCAGAAGCAGCCCAAACAATAATGAGTATCTGCAAACCGTGAGGGGTTCTTTGTACATCTTTTACTTCATATATACCCACACCTCCTTTCTCCCCACCTCTCTCCTGTCCCTAGGGGATGCTCCCCAACAGCTTGTGTATTGGTGGGCTACTTGCCTCATTCACCCAGAGGGCAGCCCTGACCATGATCGTACCACATGTCTGGTGAGTCTGAACTGGGACTCTTGCCTGAGGGTTGCCAGACTGCCAAGCACTGCAGGAAACACCAGATTCTAAGCACCATCCTGTAGGACCCACTAAATAGACCTGCCACCTCTACTATCAATCAAGCTGCAAAGCTGTCCAATGCTCTGTCGCTCTTTATGGGAAACCTATGGTGTCTCAGAAGCTTCCTTGTTGCCAGCCTGAATAAAGCTACTAATTTGGACCTAACTTAGTTTTCAAAACTCCTCCCAGCTCTCCAACTTTGATGTCAAACTATGTTAACAATGGTTGGCTTGGAAAGTCCCTGTAGAATTTGTAAGAAATTAATGTTAGCTTCCTCTCAACAGAAACCTAGGGCTTTGCAAAACACACCATATGCTTGTCACTTTGCCAATGAATCAAGATGTTTTTGCAGTCTTCTGAGTCTAAATAATTAATGGTAATGTCTAAAGATTACCCCAAGGTTCAGAGAGTAAGGATCAGGCCTTTCCAGTGTCCGAAGTTACCCAACCTCAGCCCAATCCAATATTTCATGTGATAAATGGTCAGGCTTCAGGACCACACACCCCCGTCCACACCCCACACATTGCCATTGTTTATTCCCTTTTCCTTTTCCCTTCTCTTCTTCCTGCTGTAATTAGATTCTTTGGGTGGCTTCAAGTAAGTGCTGCCTTTTCCCAACCCTCAAATAATATACTTCTACCAGGCTTCTCCAGCTTCCCTTAATGGATAAGAGTGTGTATATAATCGTTTATCCATTAACATTAGCACTGCTCTTATCAAGAGATTAATTTCCTTTCAATACACTCTCACCAACCAATTAATCCAAACCAAGAAATCAAGCTAAATAAATCAATGTGCTCAGTCGCTCAGTCGTATCTGACTCCTTTGCGACCCCATGAACTATAGCCCGCCAAGCTCCTCTGTCCATGGAATTTTCTAGGCAGGAATACTGGAGTTGGTTGCCATTCTCTTCTCCAGAGGATCTTTCCCACCCAGGGATCGAAACTGCAACTCCTGCATTGGCAGGCAGATTCTTTACCACTGAGCCACCTGGGAAGCCCCCTAAATAAATTAATAGCCCCACTAATTTTGATGATTGTAGGGATGATAGCTTTTGCTAAATTTTTTTTAAATAGTAGATACTGAGTTTTTTATGTATAAAATAAAAAGACATCTCCATGACCATTTTAAATATTTTCTCTTAATCAGCAGAACTCTTTTTCTATTTCATGATCCTATGAGAAAAAATGAACTTACATTACTTAGTATTTTTGATGCATCTCATCTCTTATCTTACCTTGTCAAAATGAAGTGTTGTTCAGCCCCCCCACAATGGGCCATTGTGATACTGTCATTGAATAAAAAGAACCGTCTCGTGCATTGTAGAAGACGGTAAGAAGCAGAGTTCATGGAGTAATGGAGTGTTTCCTATATTCCAGACAGTGTACTGAGAGCTTTACAATCATTATTTCATCTGATTCTCTAAAAATTCATTTCTGGATTAGGAAATTAGGACTTGACAAAGTTTCAAAATTTTTGTCCCGAGTCATACAATCAGTCAGTGAAGAAGCTAGACTTTGAACAGGAAGGCTCTCTAGTACCTCAGACACTCCTTAGATTTATTCCCCACAGAAAGCTGAACCCAAACACAGCTCTTCCAGGACACAAGGTCCTAGACATAGCAGGGTAATGAAACTCCTGCTACTACTAATAGCAGCCTTGATACAGCCTTCAGACCAGGACTCAGCTGAAGCTGCCTTCCAAAGGTCTTCTTTGTTAATTTACTTCAACTAATGAGCAAGAAGGAATTTCCCTAGTGGATCAGTGGTAAAGAACCTGCCTGCCAATGCAGGGGATGTGGGTTCCATCTCTGGGTCTGGAAGATCCCTTAGAGAAGGAAACAGCAACCCATTCCAGTATTCGTGCCTGGGAAATCCCATGGACAGAGGAGCCTGGCAGGCCACACTCCATTGGGTCACAGAAGAGTTGGACACAAGTGAATGACTAAACAACAATTAGCAAGAAGTCTAATGTTTACTAACAAAGATTTTAATTTATAATCTTTTCCTATAAAAATGGAAACACCCTTACTCTAAGTTCAGCTTACTATATTCATTAAATCATATTTATGTTATTTATATATATTTCATGGTAGTTCATACTCCTATCTTTCTCTCTCAATTGGGTGAATCTTCAGAAATATTAACTGCTAAGGATGAAAGTCAGCATGTAGAATAACTGAGTTCATGGACAGTATTTTGAAATAATGATAAAAGAGCAATGTATTGACCATAACAAGAATCAGTCTTCCAATAATTCAGCAACCTTTCAGATACATTTTAGTATGTTTCAGTATATCTGTGAATTGAACTCACATGCTTAACATCTTAATGAAATAAAAACTACAATGAGATATCACCTTTCATGGGTCAGAATGGCCATCATCAAAACATCCACAAATAACAAATGCTGGAGAGGATGTGGAGAAAAAGGACCCCTCCTACACTGTTGGTGAGAATGCAAATTGGTACAGCCACTACAGAGAAAAATATGGTAGTTTCTTTTAAAACTAAAAATAGAGTTACCATATGATCCAGCAATTCCACTCCTGGGACGATATCCAGAAAAGATTAAAACTCTAATTAGAAAAGATACATGCACCCCAAGGTTCATAGCAGCACTATTTACAATAGGTAATACATATACACAATGGAATATTACTCTGCCATAAAATGAATGAGATAATGCTATCTGCAGCAACATGGATGGAGCTAGAGATTATCATACTAAATGAAGTAATTCAAACAAATATCATTCAATATCACTTATTTGTGGAATCTAAAAAAAATGATACAAATGAATTTATAGAAAGGTCTTGGGAAAAATAAAGACAGAATCATCCTGACCTCAGAAGCATTGTTAGCCTTGGTCAAGTAAGGCAGCAACCAATGGATGAGCAGAGTAGAGTGGTCACTAGAATGGTCACAGGATAATCAGAATGGGTAAGCAGGAGTCTAGGATTCTGGGCCCAGGGCCGTTAGGCTGCTGAGTGATGCTGGTGTGCAGTCATTGGCATCTCTGCTGCTGCTGCTAAGTCACTTCAGTCGTGTCCGACTCTGTGTGACCCCATAGACGGAAGCCCACCAGGCTCCCCCATCCCTGGGATTCTCCAGGCAAGAACACTGGAGTGGGTTGCCATTTCCTTCTCCAATGTGTGAAAGTGAAAAGTGAAAGTGAAGTCGCTCAGTCGTGTCCGACCCTCAGCGACCCCACGGACTGCAGCCTACCAGGCTCCTCCATCCATGGGATTTTCTAGGCAATAGTACTGGAGTGGCTTGCCATTGCCTTCTCTGCATTGGCATCTCTGAGCCCACATTTATTCATCTATAAAGCCTATGTGTTAGAATCCATCATAAGTCTAGGCTTATCAGATTCTGATGACAGTTACAAAACTCACTGCATAGTTGGTGAAAATAATGTTCGTTCTCCACTTAAAATATAAACAGAAAAATGATTAAAATTTTTATAAATGTAAAACTATCAAGGTTGAGTTAAAATTCCCATTATTTCCCAGTAATGGGAAAATACACATTTCATTATTGACTTACTCTTGTATTAAGTAGGACTACTAATCCCCAGAGGAATAAGGTGTATAGAATCTTTATCAAGGGGAAAAAAATGCCCTTTGACAATACTTGAGAGAAGTTTTCTTTTGTACTTTCATTTCATCTTGAAGGACAATGGCTAGAATTTGGACATCTACAGAACAAAAGTTGGCTTAAAGCTCAACATTCAGAAAACTAAGGTCATGGCATCTGGTCCCATCACTTCATGGCAAACAGATGGGGAAACAGTGGAAATAGTGACAGACTTTATTTGCAGGGTGCTCCAAAATCACTGCAGATGGTGATTGCAGCCATGAAATAAAAAGACGCTTACTCCTTGGAAGAAAAGTTATGACCAACCTAGACAGCATATTAATAAGCAGAGACATTACTTTGCCAACAAACGTCCGTCTAGTCAAGGCTATGGTTTTTTCAATAGTCATGTATGGATGTGAGAGTTGAACTATAAAAAAAGCTGAGTGCCGAAGAATTGATGTTTTTGAACTGTGGTGTTGGAGAAGACTCTTGAGAGTCCCTTGGACTGTAAGGAGATCCAATCAATCCATCCTAAAGGAAATCAGTCCTGAATGTTCATTGGAAGGACTGATGTTGAAGCTAAAACTCCAATACTTTGGCCACCTGATGCAAAGAGCCGACTCATTTGAAAAGACCCTGATGCTGGGAAAGATTGAAGGTAGGAGGAGAAGGGGATGACAGAGGATGAGATGGATGGATGGCATCACTGACTCGATGGACATGAGTCTGAGTGGACTCCAGGAGTTGGTGATGGACAGGAAGGCCTGGCGTGTTGCAGTCCGTGGGGTCACAAAGAGTCAGATATGACTGAGGGACTGAACTGAACAGAACAAATGACTGTGTTTCTTGAACAAATATTGGCATTTACAAGAGGAAAGGGGTTAACATAGCTTAAAAGAAACCTGAGGCACACCAATTGCAGTATACAGATCTACACAGTATGGGAAACTTTGTAAGACAATCAAGTGTTATATTGCTATTCATTCTTGCTAATTTGTTTGGTGTTCTAATGGCTATGAAGTTTTTTCTAAACATTGTACTCACTTATTGGATTAGAGATCCAATGGATCATAGTAAAATACTTATTGGTAGGACTTCCCTGGTGGCCCCGTGGCTAAGACTCCACACTCCCAATGCAGGGGACCCAGGTTTGATCCCTGGTTGGGGAACTAGATCCCACATGCCGCAACTAAGACCCAGTGCAGCCAAGTGAATTTTAAAATAATAATAAATAAATATTTACCATCACTTGCTTATATATTTTTCTAGGTAGTAGCTCCATTAGTGTTAGTGTGACTGTGGTCATTCATGGATTATCTGAATGTGAATTATCCACTTTGTGGATGATCTGGGACAAAACTTTAATCCAAAATGGCTTTCTTTTCTTTCACCAAGCAATTATGACCAAGTAATACAAGCATATTTTTAAATCAGCCTAAGGAAAAAAAAACTGATTGCATCTCAAATATCAAACTATAGAACCCCCACAGTTTTGTTATCTCCCCACTACTCTCAAATTTCGTATCATTATTTCGGTTCCTCAACATAGAGCATGTATGAGAGAATATTTGATTAATGTAATCCTCAGTATTTATGCACATAAATATTGGGGGGGTGGTGGTGAGAGGGAGGGAGGAAGGAAGGAATGCCAATACAAGGACATATAATAGCAGCAACTGGAAACTTGAATCCCCAGGACCAAATAGCCAATGGCTGAGTTTCAGATGGTATTTCAGAACCATCCATTTGAGGGAAACAAAGGAAAAGAATTTATGCCTTGGCTCCCACCCCCGCAATGGTCAGGGTTGTCCTATGGGGCACTAACCACCCTGCATTTGTAGGTTGCACATGTATAGGCACTGAGCAGTTCCATGGCTGCTCCCTTGACAGAGATGTGCTGGGTAGGAGGAGAGGCAGGGACGGTCAAGATGCACCTGAATGAAACCAGCTGAATCCCATGCAGGTGAGTTCTGGGAGGCTCTGAAGTAATGTGTACAGCAAGCTAATGTGCAAAGAATATAATCAATCTGATTTCGGTGTTGACCATCTGGTGATGTCCATGTGTAGAGTCTTCTCTTGTGTTGTTGGAAGAGGGTGTTTGCTATGACCAGTGCATTCTCTTGACAAAACTCTATTAGCCTTTGCCCTGCTTCATTCCGTGCTCCAAGGCCAAATTTGCCAGTTACTCCAGGTGTTTCTTGACTTCCTACTTTTGCATTCCAGTCCCCTATAATGAAAAGGACATCTTTTTTGGGTGTTAGTTCTAAAAGGTCTTGTAGGTCTTCATAGAACCGATTAACTTCAGCTTCTTCAGCATTACTGGTTGGGGCATAGGCCTGGATTACTGTAATATTGAATGGTTTGCCTTGGAAACAAACAGAAATCATTCTGTCATTTTTAAGATTGCATCCAAGTACTGCATTTCGGACTCTTTTGTTGACCATGATGGCTACTCCATTTCTTCTAAGGGTTTCCTGCCCACAGTAGTAGATATAATGGTCATCTGAGTTAAATTCACCCATTCCAGTCCATTTTAATTCACTGATTCCTAAAATGTCGACGTTCACTCTTGCCATCTCCCGTTTGACCACTTCCAATTTGCCTTGATTCATGGACCTAACATTCCAGGTTCCTATGCAATATTGCTCTTTACAGCACCGGACCTTGCTTCTATCACTGGTCACATCCACAGCTGGGTATTGGTTTTGCTTTTGCTCCTGCTCCATCCCTCTATTCCTTCTATAGTTATTTCTCCACTGATCTCCAGTAGCATACTGGGCACCTACCGACCTGGGGAATTCCTCATTCAGTATCCTATCATTTTGCCCTTTGTTACTGTTCATGGGGTTCTCAAGGCAAGTATACTGAAGTGGTTTGCCATTCCCTTCTCCAGTGGACCACATTCTGCTGTGGTCCATGTGATCAGATCGACTAGTTTCCTGTGATTATGATTTCAGTGTGTCTGCCCTCTGACGCCCCCTAGCAATTCTTTGCAACCAAAGATGGAGAAGCTGTATACAGTTAGCAAAAACAAGACCAGGAGCTGACTGTGGCTCAGATCATGAACTCCTTATTGCGAAATTCAGACTGAAATTGAAGAAAGTAGGGAAAACCACTAGACCATTCAGATATGACCTCAATCAAATCCCTTATGATTATACAGTGGAAGTGAGAAATAGATTTAAGGGACTAGATCTGATTGATAGAGTGCCTGATGAACTCTGGACGGAGGTTCGTGACATTGTACAGGAGACAGGGACCAAGACCATCCCCATGGAAAAGAAATGCAGAAGAGCGAAATGGCTGTCTGAGGAGGCCTTACAAATAGCTGTGAAAAGAAGAGAGGCGAAAAGCAAAGGAGAAAAGGAAAGATATAAGCATCTGAATGCAGAGTTCCAAAGAATAGCAAGGAGAGATAAGAAAGTCTTCCTTAGTGATCAATGCAAAGAAATAGAGGAAAACAACAGAATAGGAAAAACAAGAGAGCTCTTCAAGAAAATTAGAGATTCCAAGGGAACATTTCATGCAAAGATGGGCTCGATAAAGGACAGAAATGGTATGGACCTAACAGAAGCAGAAGATATTAAGAAGAGGTGGCAGGAATACACAGAAGAACTGTACAAAAAAGATCTTCACGACCAAGATAGTCACGATAACGTGATCACTGACCTAGAGCCAGACATCTTGGAATGTGAAGTCAAGTGGGCCTTAGAAAGCATCACTAATAGCAAAGCTAGTGGAGGTGATGGAATTCCAGTTGAGCTATTTCAAGTCTTGAAAGATGATGCTGTGAAAGTGCTGCACTCAATATGCCAGCAGATTTGGAAAACTCAGCACTGGCCACAGGACTGGAAGAGGTCAGTCTTCATTCCAATCCCAAAGAAAGGCAATGCCAAAGAATGCTCAAACTACCGCACAATTGCACTCATCTCACACGCTAGTAAAGTCATGCTCAAAATTCTCCAAGGCAGGCTTCAGCAGTATGTAAACCGTGAACTCCCAGATGTTCAAGCAGGTTTTAGAAAAGGCAGAGGCACCAGAGATCAAATAGCCAACATCCGCTGGATCATGGAGAAAGCAAGAGAGTTCCAGAAAAACATCTATTTCTGCTTCATTGACTATGCCAAAGCCTTTGACTGTGTGGATCACAATAAACTGTGGAACATTCTGAAAGAGATGGGAATCCCAGACCACCTGACCTGCCTCTTGAGAAACCTGTATGCAGGTCAGGAAGCAACAGTTAGAACTGGACATGGAACAACAGACTGGTTCCAAGTAGGAAAAGGTGTACGTCAAGGTTGTATATTGTCACCTTGCTTATTTAACTTATATGCAGAGTACATCATGAGGAACGCTGGGCTGGAAGAAGCACAAGCTGGAATCAAGATTGCTGGGAGAAATATCAATAACCTCAGATATGCAGATGACACTACCCTTATGGCAGAAAGTGAAGAGGAACTCAAAAGCCTCTTGATGAAAGTGAAAGAGGAGAGTGAAAAGGTTGGCTTGAAGCTCAACATTCAGAAAACAAAGATCATGGCATCTGGTCCCATCACTTCATGGGAAATAGATGGAAAAACAGTGGAAACAGTGTCAGACTTTATTTTTTTGGGCTCCAAAATCACTGCAGATGCTGATTGCAGCCATGAAATTAAAAGACGCTTGCTCCTTGGAAGGAAAGTTATGACCAACCTTGATAGTATATTAAAAAGCAGAGACGTTACTTTGCCAACCAAGGTCCGTCTAGTCAAGGCAATGGTTTTTCCCGTGGTCATGTATGGATGTGAGAGTTGGACTGTGAAGAAGGCTGATCGCCGAAGAATCGATGCTTTTGAACTGTGGTGTTGGAGAAGACTCTTGAGAGTCCCTTATACTGCAAGGAGATCCAACCAGTCCATTCTAAAGGAGATCAATCCTGGATGTTCATTGGAGGGACTGATGCTTAAGCTGAAACTGCAATACTTTGGCCACCTCATGCGACGAGTTGACTCACTGGAAAAGACTCTGATGCTGGGAAAGGTTGGGGGCGGGAGGAGAAGGGGACGACGGAGAATGAGATGGCTGGATGGCATCACCGACTCTGTGGACATGAGTTTGAGTGTACTCCGGGAGTTGGTGATGGACAGGGAGGCCTGGCATGCTGTGATTCATGGGGTCGCGGAGAGTCGGACACGACTGAGCGACTGAACTGAACTGAACTGAACTGAAGCTAATGTGCATAAATATTGAGGATTGACTATTATACGTCCTACTATGATCTCTTTGGTGTGTCAATGCAGAAAAATGGAAATTGAGGCCTAAAAGAATAAAATAAAGGACAACTTTCACCTAAGATCTCTATATTTGGAGTTAAGGTTTTGGAAGCATGAATTATGTAACTGCCCAGTTTCCCAATTATCTAAAGTCTCAGTTCCCAGTTTGACCTTAGGTGTATAGTATCATTAATACACAATATTATTTTAATTATTATATTATTAAAAGTGAAGAAAGTGAGTTCTAGGGGCATTATAAAAATTGAGAAGTGATTCATTACTATTAATATCATTGTTTTTAAAATGAAAGAGTAGATATTATCCAGTTAAATTTCTGGAAGTAGTTATTCTGAAATTCATTTTCCTTTTGAAACTATATTCTTGGAAACAAATTCCATTTTTCATAATGTTTGACTATTAACTAGAAAAGTATTAATTTTAAAATATTATAAAATATTTCAAATACTTTGAATTATATATGCTGTATACTGAATGACTGGGGAAAGTATATAATTTAACTGAGTCAATAGTGATAGATCACCTCAATTATCACCCATCAAGTTGATATAAAGATTAAAAATATATTTTTCTACTCCTATGAGGTCTGTAATCTGGTTAGAGAGACAAACACATATATAAAGCTGAAAATAAGTGCTTTCACTGAACCACCCTGGACTTTTCCAAGGGAGAATGAAGTTTTGGGGGGACCCTAGGAGTTAGTAGCAGTACTGATGGTGGTGATGGCTTTGTGCAAAAAATGGGTCTTGGAGTTTTATGATTTTGACAGGAGAGAATTGAGCCCTCTGTTGAAACCAAATAAGTATTTTTTTGAAGCCAAATAAGTATTATTTAGATGCCTAGACAAAAAACAAGATTATTTCTCCTGGAAATCCTACTTGTAATTCTGCTTCATCACTTTTATGTCACTAAATTATCTACACACTAACAGCATATTGTTGAAGCATCCCCTTAGAATACAAAATAGTCCTCAGAAGACATGTGAAATGGCTTTCTTTCATACAAGCTCATTCCCAAACTAGGACCACTCCACATTGTCTTTATTTTTTTTTTCTTTTTTTTTCTGTCTCTTTTTTTTATTGGAGGCTAATTATTTTACAATATTATATTGGTTGGTTTTGCCATACATTGACATGAATCCGCCCCAGGTGTACATGAGTTCCCCTTCCTGAACCCCCCTCCCACCTCCCTCCCCCCTTTTTCCTCCTTCTGGGTCAACCCCGCACACCAGCCCCGAGCATCCTGTAATATTGTCTTTAAAGAAATGCCAGCTTATTCGCTGAAAGCAGATTCCATGTCTCTGGGGTTAATGACAGGGGAGTATGCTCACGGGATTTCATCATTAGTGGATCTTCTGGATCCTGAGAGCTCAGTCTCTCCAGTAGGCTTTCTTTGAGGTGGGTTTGTAATTCAACAACCTATATGTTAAAAATTCAGACAACTGGGTTTTAACACAGACCCAGCAAATCAGACTTTTTACTGTTGAAGTCAGGGGAAAAAAAGTATATACATATATATATATATGCATATTTCAATTAAAATATATACATATATATTTCAATTTCCCCAGATTATTTTTGTGCATGCTGCTGCTGCTGTATCGCTTCAGTCGTGTCCGACTCTGTGCGACCCCATAGACGGCAGCCCACCAGGCTCCCCCATCCCTGGGATTCTCCAGGCAAGAACACTGCTGCTGCTGCTAAGTCACTTCAGTCGTGTCCGACTCTGTGTGACCCCATAGACGGAAGCCCACCAGGCTCCCCCACCCCTGGGATTCTCCAGGCAAGAACACTGGAGTGGGTTGCCATTTCCTTCTCCAATGTGTGAAAGTGAAAAGTGAAAGTGAAGTCGCTCTGTCGTGTCCGACCCTTAGCGACCCCACGGACTGCAGCCTACCAGGCTCCTCCATCCATGGGATTTTCTAGGCAATAGTACTGGAGTGGCTTGCCATTGCCTTCTCCGAAGAACACTGCAGAAGGTTGCAAATCTTTACTTCACAAAGGAGTTGATCCAAAAGGGTAGAGAGGCAGCTGTTTTATATTATCTAATCTGGCTCTTCTACTGATGTCATTCTCCCCAAATTTCCTTGGAAGGAGAACCACAAAGGATACTTGGCTCCTCTCAGAGAGTGGGTTTTTGCCAAGGGAGCCAGGAGTCAGGACAGGCTCTAAGAACTTTGGGGACCAAAGAAGGAGCCTCCTGACACATGACTGGATTTGTATTTAAATTTGGTTTTTCCTGCTTTGTTCCATATCAGTGACTCAAGAACTAAAAGAGGAAAAATTATGACTAGTGACTCCAACAGTGAAATATATTTAAATGGAAGTAGAACCAACAACTCCAAATCCGTGGTCTCGTTCTCCTTTTCACCCCTCTGAACTTCTGTGTGGGACGTGAAAATTTCGATCATCCCGGGGATTTCCCTTCACTGCCATCCTGGTGATTACCTTTGCCTCTCCTTTTTCCTAGACTGTGCATCTTCCTCTCCCTTGGTTTACTCCCTCAGTGTGGCGGCACACCATTCAGTCGTTTCCTCAGAAAGGGTGTATGTGAAGTAAATTATTTGAGAGGAAACGTCTAACTTGTTCAAGACCAATATCCTACAAACTGACCTACCAGCAAGTGTTGACTTCCTTCAAAGCTCAGCTTAAACAAGATGTGCCTGGTGCTTCTGGCAACTAATTCCAACCGTAAACATTTGGATCCCTGTTCCCCAGTCATTCCAGGAGAAGGGCTGGTGCTTTACTAACCATCAATGTTGATGATATAAGATCCACCACTACTTGACTCTTCATACGGCTGCAATCTCAGGGCTTGGATTTCAGCACTCAGATCACTCTAGGGGTGGGGTTGGTGCTCTTTCCAATTAAATATAGTGTCTTGGCAGAAGACGACTGGAGATAAGTTTCGGCCAAGTACCATTACCCTTGTATTCTGGCCTCTGATTCCACAGAGAATGTACTGATGCTTCCCTAAGTATGCAGTTAAAAAACCCCAAAGTCCAAGTATCTGAGTACTTTCTCCAGAGTCTGACATTTAGCTCTGTCAGACTATGCTCTTCCCCAGAGTGTTGTGAGCAGTGGGAAAACGTCACACCTGCTACTGTTGCTGTTACCATGAATACCCCTGGTGACAGTGCTCCAGAAGTTCTGGTATATATGCTGTTTAGACATTTGCCATTGTACAGTATCTTGAATGTTTGAAAAGTTGCTGTTCTCCTGTTCCTGTCCCATCCTCACTGTACCCCAACACCAGTACCATTCCTACCATCTTTGGGTGGGTATAAAACTCTGAGTTGAAACAATTTTCCCTTTATAATAAATAAACAAATTAATCCATTGTTTACTCTTGTACTCTTGTACTGTTCAAGAGTTCGATTCCACTCTAATTTCCAGTCTGTTGTATCTGAACCATTTATCTCATTTTTGTATATGACCTGTTTGGATTTTGCTTTTTGTTTTGTTTTGCTCTTTTTCTTTCTTTTTGGAAACTTAGAATCTTCTGCCTGAAACGGTATTCTGAAATGTTATACTTCTATAACTTGGTATAGGTATTTGTTTAACCTGTTAAAAATAGATTAAAGGACATAGTTGTTAGGCCCTTTCTACCTAGAAATTCATGTACTTTGGGGATGGAAATTTTCCCCTGAGTTATTTATTTGATGACATCCTCTATTTTTTCAAGGTCTTCCTTTTATTCAAATGTTGGATGTTCCGGACTAATTCTCATTTTTTTCTTCTGTTTTCCATTTCTTTATCCTCTCATCTTTTCTCAAAAGGTTCTCAATTTTGTCTTCGAATTCTTCTTGTGAATTTTTCATGTCTGCCATCATAATTTTAATTTCCAAGAGCTCCTTTTTGCTTTTATGTTCCTTTTATATAGTCCATAGCTCACTGTTGTATAAGGTATCTTCTTTGTTCTCTGGGTATAAAAATGAGTTATCTTGTTGTTGTTGTTGCTTTTTTCTCTTCTCCCTACATTATTGTTACTTTTTCTTTATTTTGATTCCCATCTTTCACATTAGAAATTATCCTCAAATGTCTGTTGAACTTTATCATAACAATCACATTTAAGGCGGAGATTTAAAGATTTAGTTGGAATCTTTACATAGAGAGGTTAACTCTTTACAGGGAGAGCTAATTGACTGGTTTACCATATAAAAGAGCTTGTGATTAAAAAAACCAAACAAAGAAAAAAATCTCCTCCAAAAATGTGTACCTAAAAATAATCCTACATTCATGTATAGGGGTTCACATTAAGAATGCCTTAATTAATGAAGTAAAAATGCTCACTGCTGTTTTTATACCTCAGAGTTAGTTAATGATCAAATATTTTTATAGCCTTTTCTTGAACACCTTGACTAATTAATGGAAGTCCACTATAAAACAAGATAGTCCATTTTTTGGTAACAGGTCTATTAGTCAAAAAGATATTCTTTGTTTGATCCAAATACATCTCTCTGTTATGTTTATCCTTTTGTCTTATTTATGCTTATTGGATAAATTAAAATCCAATCAAAGGACTTCTTTTCTACTTGGATCTTTTAGCTTAGTTTATATTAATCCTATATCAGTAATTTAACTTTTCTGGACTAGCACCATAAAACCAATAACTCTGTTTCCCTGAAAATAACGGTAAAGAAAAAAACCTAATATATCCCCCACCCAGTCTCTCAAAGATAATCCTGGACTACTGGGTGCTTAGACTTGTATTCTGTTGAGATATAAAGATGCCAACTGAAGTATTTAGAGAGCATAGATTCTGTTATGTTGGGAAGAGTTGATTGCTGTGAGTGGGTGGCAGATGAAAACTAGATTTGGTTAGGCTGGGAGCCAGAAAAGACCCTGTATCAGCTACACCTTGGGAGTCTTGAGACAGAGTTATCCAGATAGGTCATAACTTCAATGACACCAGGAAGCTCCTTAGCTTTTGACATTTTGCAAGCGCACGATACATGGCTTTATTCCATATCTACCCTATACTAACAAGGTTAAAGAGAGCAAGCCTGTTCCTTCACAGCCACTCCACACAAATCCTGGAGCACAGACATTATGCAACAGGGTGGCCAAGGAGCTTGGTAAATCTTTTTCAGACAACAAAAGCCATTTGTTCCTCCTACATACAGCCAAAGAGAAGCCAATGACAAACAGCTGGCAACACATAGGGGTGTGTTGCTTTCACAGAGGCAAAAAATCCTCAACTTAAAAACAAACAAACAAAAAAACAAAAAAACATTCTTAAGCTATCATCTGATTCCTTTAAAAGCCTTCACAGATCATCCTGAGAGTAGAATCAAGAGTGCTGTGTAACACAGGGAGCCCAGCCTGGTGCTCTGTGATGACCTAGAGGAATGGGATGGGATGGGGGAGGGAGGCTCTAGAGGGAGGGGTCATATATAAATTATGATTATAATTCACCTTGTTATATGGCAGAAACCAACACAACACTGTAAAACAATTACCCTCCAATTAAAAAAATAAATTAAAAATAAAGAGTCCTGTAAGCTTTCTATCTCACATTTCCTCCCTTACCATTAACATCACAAAGGTGGATGAACTTCCAGGCTCTAACCTGGCTCCACCCCAGCACCTGGCTCTCTTGCCTTTGAGGACCAGCCAAGAATGAATTCAGCTGGAGAGAATGTGTAGGGAGTTTGGGGGCCAGGAAATCAGAAGCAGAACAAACCCTTCCTCCTGAGGTGATGGGCTCCACAGCTGTCCCAGCCTCAGAACCCTGCAGTGACAGTCAGGAGCCTGGCTCTGCCCCACCTCCTCCTCTACACGCCTGGCAAGGGGTCTTTTTGTTGTTATTCTTTCTCTTCCTCCTCTCCTGATTCCAGGCCCAGTGTTTGCTTGTCTTGCAGCCAAAGATAAACTCCAGGCATTCAGAAGGCTACTCTAAATATCCAAATAGAGCACTGCCTGGGAAAAGGAACAATTTGTCTTAGGATGCTTTCCTGTTTGCTTTTCCCTTCTTAGCTCATTCTGACTAGGCAACACAGGGCACGTGGATTCAAAAAGTCTCAGCATTTCCAAGTATCATGAAATGTATCAAGGCTAACCCCATTTCATCCTTGAACCCCACATTCCCACCATTCTATATCCATCTTCCATCTTTCTTCTATTGACATCAAATTTACTGTTTCCCTAAGAAGTGCCCATATTTGCAGACAGTGCTATTAGAATTCTCTTCTTTCTCTGCACTCGCTGAAGACATTTGAAAAAAAAAAAGTCAAATTTGTGAGTGTGTGTGCTGTGGACAGGAACTTTCTCCATTCCTGATATATGTGCTTAGTCGGGTCTGACTCTTTGGTACCCCATGGATTGTAGCCCACCAGGATTCCCTGTCCATGGAATCCTCCAGGCAAGAATACTAGAGTGGGTTGCCATTTCCTCCTCTAGGAGATCTTCCTGACTCAGGGATCAAACCCGTGCCTCCTGTGGCTTCTGCATTGGCAATTGGATTCTTTATCCCTGAGCCACCTGGTATTTGTGTTCAAACTCGGAAATTATACAGCTTGGGAAGTCTTTCTTCAACGTACGGTATACTTAAAAATTAGAAAGACATAGGGATTTACCCCTTTAGAGGAGCAGGACTGAAAACAAAATTCTAAAGGACATTGTTATGTTTAGAGTCGTGCTCATTTGAAAGAATCCAGCAGACACAGTGGGAGACAAGAAGATTACTTATTGCCTTCTGGAGAGGATAGTTGATCTAGCAAATGCCATATTCCACTCCAGCTCAGTAAGAAGCCTTGTGTGTTCGGTGACTTATTAAATGCAAAACATGTACAGTCTCCACTGAATAATAAATAGATGCAAACAACCCCTAAATATGACTAGGAAGAGAGAGCAGAGACAGTAAACATGAGACACAGGCTAAAGACAAACGGTGCAAAGTCAGAAGGGGCTGCTGGTTATCTAAAACTGGGGCTCCACAGAAAGGTGACCTCTGGACAAGTCAAGCAAAAGGGCCCAGAGGGGCACACCGGGGGTGTATGTACTTGGAAGTCAAATCACACTTGCAAGATAAGGATGAACATGACTTGTTATAGTCTGCAAATAATTGGATCTCTACTACACGAGAATGAAAGTCGAATGGGGACAATCTCTGCTGCCCAGGAATTCAGCATGCCAATTAGAAAGCCATGGGCAGGGGTAGCATCAGAAGGTGCCACATAGCATTATGAATGTTCCCCTGTCTCTGGGCAGACACTTGTGGGCCCTGGCGAGGACATAATGGATGGTGACTGAGTTTTGTGCCCTCCTCAGCACAGGAGGTGATGTCCACAAAGCCAAGGGCCAGAAGCACATGGGGGTTGGAGAACGGGCATTTTCCTTCTGTCCTTAAACTATTCAGTGAACAGCTGGGTACCGAGAAAATGAGCAGGTGATTTCAGATTTACGAAGCTGCATGTTGACCCCCTAGGCAGAGCCTTTGAGGACAGAAGGTAGGAGGCTGACAGAGATAGGTAGATGTGGGCATCTGAACCTAAAACACTAACTCTGATTACATATGGACCCTTGAGCCAGCTGCTAGACAGGACTGCCATGGTGCCAGGAAGCTGTCCCTCTCTCAGCATGGAGAAGCCAGATAAGGACCACCGTTTGGTGAAGATTTCTTTTGAATAAGTTAATTCTTGAATTGAGAATGTAATTTAAAATTCCTACTGGTGATAATTCTATGTTTTAGATTTACTTCTGTAAGCTTCTAGAATTTTCTTGTGCCTACTGTTGCCATTTATTGATAACAAATTCATTTCCACTGGTGGAAGGGTCTCCAACCCACCCCCCACCTTTCCTTCTTGTGTCAATGAGAACAAAAATGGGAGGAAAAAAAGGTGGGAGATATGCAAAAACTGTCACACAGAGAAAGCGATATCACATTAATTTAATAACAATTCCAGCACTTGCCAGAGAGTGTGGAACATTAAACAAGCTAAGTGGCCTGAGCATTATTGTTCACAGATATTTGCTGCTCCTCCCTGACAGGGTTTTATTTTCTTACCCACTTGGGCATATAATGTGCTTTCCAAAATGAAATGAAAGCAGAAATGATATGTGTTATGTGTCACTTTATGCACAGGCTTAAAGACCACTATAAGGTATTCCTCTTTTTTCTCTGCCAGGAGATTGTTCCAAACAGGGGCTTCTCCTTCACTGTGGGTCCCTAGAATGGAGGTGATGTGGAGCACAGACGGTTCTGATCTTGAACAGACAGGTAGCATGAATGAGAAGGAAACTTTTAATATTATATGCCACCGAAATTTGAGGATCTTTTGCTCTAGCAGCATAATCTTGCCTATACCAATTAATACAAAGTACCCTTAAGTATAAGTCAATTTTGGTTTTGAAATATATGTATATTAATTTAAAAGATTGATAAGTGCTACGGCAAAACAATAGTAATTGTTTCCTGGGTTGGGGATTATGAATTTTTTCTACTTTATGCTTTTCTATAATTCCTAAATGTTCTTCAGTTAACAAATATTGCAATTAATATTAAGAAAAACATATATATTGTGTTCTTTAAAAGGCAAGGTAATCAGTCCGTGCTTAGACTAAAAGTTCTATTGTGAGTCTCACCACTCATCCTAAAGTATGGGACTTTGGGTGACAAGTGTAGCATCTTTAAAAGTATCCCTAAGATCTGCACCATTAACCCCAGCTGACCTCCTGTACCCCTTCATCCTGATTCCCCTCAGCCCACACTTCTCCAAGCCAGACTTGACTGAAATGTGCTGAGGTCCCCATCTGCAGTGTGGTGGTAGACAAAGCTAACACTTAGCATAGAAGAGCCTCCATCCTTCTTGGGAGCTGTGTGAACATGGCCTTCTCTTGTTTCTCATTTGTGATCATCAGAATCAAAGAACTTCTTTTCTAAGGCTTATTCCTTCACTATCAAATGCAAAAATGTCTACCTCTCGGTATGGGAACAAAGGAAATACCTCTTTCCTGCAGATTTATCAGGAAATTAATAATTTACCCCAGAATTAAAACACCTTGGTATCCCTACTTGAAAAGACCAAGTAGGGATTTAAAAATCATATCAGGGTGAATCAGAAAACCCACCATAATTAGAAGGTCATGGCCTCACTCTTGGTCTTTTCAAGTAAGGGAACCAAGGTGTTTTATGCTAATTACATTATTAAATTCCTTTATGACTCAGTCAGGACAAGAAACACTATGTGCTATAACAAACAACTAAAAACCTTGGTAACATCATCATTACAATAACCTTGGTTATTTTTCTCACTTCTAGGCTAATGTGAGTCAAGAGGCTCTCCTGAGTGGATTTGCTAAAGAAGTAACCCCCAAAGAAGATTCCTTTTATGCTGAAACTCTTTTTTCAACAATGCACTATGGTTGACACCAGAGCGGAAAGAGAAAGTGATCATACAGGGACTTTTATGCAATACCTCAAAGTGATAGACATCATTTCAGACAACATTCTGTTTAGAAAACCACTAGATGCACCAACCAGAGAAGGAAACTGGGAAATGGAATTTCCTCTGTGCTCAACAAAAAATAAATAAGATGGGTAAGCACACAGCAGGTTGCTGACTCACTTTTATGTCCTAGTAATCAAATATCCATTTTATTCTTTCTCCAGCACATGGAACTCACTCACTTCTTCCAAGAGGAGCAATTCAAAGTTCTCTCCAATCGTCGAATCCAAAGTTTGAGTCTTGGATCTCTGGGAGAAGTGCAGACTTCCCATTAGGTCCAAATGAGACTCCTTTTGATCTGATAACCTATGACCTAAAACAAAAAGCTGCCCACCTCCTTACCCCAGCACATAAACTCCAACGATGGGAAATACATCAAGGACAGCCTCAACAAACTCCTCCATTTGGAAGATGAAGAAGGGAAGTCCCATGTCAGTCACTGAACCATAAGAACTCTGAAGTCCCATTGAGCAAATGCTCCAAAGGACCCCAACCCTGGAGAAGGGACAGTACCTCACTAGGCCAGATTCTGTTCTCTGGGTAGAACTCCTCTGCCCACTGATCGCTAGGGCCTCTGGTTCTGCCCACAGAGGCTCGTCTTTCTTTGTTGTTCTCCTTGCTTTGAGGGCGGCCTCATAGGAATTAAACAACATTTGAAGCTACCGCCTTCCAGCTTCATGTATCAATATGCCTGCCACCCACTTATATCACAGCTATGTCCTTTCCATGAAAAGATCAAACTTTGGAACTACCAGGTTTAAATCCAGAAAACAGAGAGTGCTCTTGATATTCTGAGCAAGAAGAAGTTGAACCCAGGGAGTTAGAGGACATGCAGTTGGAAGGTCATGAGAGCATAGCTCGGGAAGGCGACTTTCAAGAAATCCAGAAACACAGGGTGGGAAGCCACCACCACCAGTCACAGCTTCTGCAGCACAAACATAATTGATTCTTGGAAAGAGTGTCAATGTGTTGGAAGTCACTGCCAATGATCTCAGTTGCCTGTAGCACAGTGGTAGATTATTCTTATGAAGATGTTGTAATGTAAGCCACCAGCAAATCCTACATCAGCTGTCTGCTCATGCTTCTATAAGGATAATAGCTCCTCCTTTCCTCCTGCCTTCCAGATTTCCAGAGGGTACCCCCTTTGGTTGAATCTGACAGAGACTCTCCTGACAAGGGAGTCTGGGAAATGTAGTTTCCATGTTTTATCACTCTGTAGTTCAGAGAAGACTTCTTAGAAGTGTGGTAGTGATATTGAAATTTAATAATAATATTCTGCACACTGAAGTTCATAGCAATTATTAAAAGTCACGACCATTTTGACCACTATTCTTTTCCTGCCTCATATTTGCATCTGTATCTTCCTCGTATGTTGACAGTGAATGTGAGCACAAAATCATTCTGTAACATGAAAAAAGTAAAGATTCCTTCAGGGTCTAAATTTTTGTCTCTGAACCAGGAACCTCAAATAAATCTGATCATTGGCAAACATTATTGCCAAGTGGGAAAATTATACAATGGGAAGTGAGCCTGGTAAGTCCAGCCAAGAGTTTGATACTAGCATCCTACCTGAAGGAAAGTTATGTGCCTGCTCCAGATTTTGTTTTCATCTGGAATAAAGGGACTAGACTAGATATGTGGTTTCCAGACTTTCATATCACATTGGAGCCCTTCTTCAAATGAAGTCTAATGAGGAGTTCCAATAACTGAAACAGATAACGAAGGGGCTCGTGTGTGCATACTCAGTTATTTCAGTCGTGTTAGACTCTTTGCGACACTATGGAGTGTAGCCCACCAGGCTCCTCTGTCCATGGGATTCTCCAGGCAAGAATACTGGAGTGGGATGCTGTGCCCTCCTCCTAGGGTATTTTCCCAACCCAGGGATACCCGCATCTCCTGCATTGCAGGCAGATTCTTTACCACTGAGCCATCAGGGAAGCCCAATGAAGGAGCTATTTGTTTGTAATAGAATAGACACCTGGAGCCCAGTATTTCCTATGGCAGCTCTAGATAATCCTTGAAGCTCCAGGGGGCACAGTTTTAAAACTCCTAGATGAGATGATCTGTAAAATATCCTATCTATTTCTAAAGTAATAACACAATCACTTTCCAAGTCTTGATTGTTGGATATAATGCCAAACGCTTAAATATATATATATATATATATATATGGAGATAATGCCAAATGCTTATATATATTATATATATTTAAATATTCAGCAAGCTCTAAGGCTACTTTGTATTCATATATGTAGGGCATACTCAATATAAAATGGATGATTTTCTTATAGTCTTTCACCTGTTAAAGTGAGCAGGTTCAATATTTTGAAAGCATTCTGTTTGTGACCCAAAAGTCAGATTCCAAATGCTATATGACTTACTTCAAGATTTAATGTGTCATTATTCAAACAATACTCTGATAGCTGGAATAATGCCACAGAAGAATGCCCATAAGCACTGTAAAAGAAAAATGAACAGGTGCTGCTTAGGGGACAGCAATTAGAGTTAACCAGAAACTGCTGACATTATCATAAACCAAGATTATTTCCAAGAGAGGAAAAAGAATTCCACAGCATTCACCAGAACTTCTTAGCTATACTAAGTGGAAGACCGGTGATTGTTAGGGTCCACTTGGAGTAATTTAAAATATAGTAAATACAAGAAAGCAGAGGAAATAGAAATGTAAGATCACAAGAGCTTTTTTTGACAGTTCTGTCTTTTTGCCCACTTTCCAATTGAGATTCCATATCTTACTTTTCACTATACAATATTTAATGGAGCCACTGCAAAGGCCAGATCATGAAGTCTGCCAAAGTGCTAAAGTAGAAGAAGCCCACTGCAATAACATTAGGAGCCCAGGAATGTCTATAGTTTTATCATTATCTCAGTCTGTTTGGAATACTATTACAAAAATGCCACAAGCTAGATGGCTTATAAACAACAGAAATCTATTTCTTAGAGTTATGGATGCCGGGAAGTCTAAGATCAAAGTGCCAGAAGATTTACTGTCTTGAGAACCTACTTCCTAGACAGTCATCTTTTTGTTGTGTCCTCACATGGCAGAAGTGACAAGGAAGTTCTCCGGGGTGTCTTTTGTAAGGACACCAATCCCATTCATGAGGGCTCTACTGTCTGGACCTAAACACTTTCCAAAAATTCCAGCTTCAAATACCAACACATTAGGGATTATGTTTCAACAGAAGAATTGGGACAGAGCACAAACTTTCAATTTACAGCAGCCATACCCTAAGGATCATGAGTGTCTGCCAGCTGTGACATGACCCCCTGAAACTTTGGAGCCTGGGACAACCCTGAACTTGGCCCTCAAGCCCTCTCATTTTTTTCTGATACCAGCATGTGGTCACAGATCTGCAAAGCATGAGAAGCAGTGTGGTTCTTTTGTTGAAGCATGATTCTAAACGTGCCTCTAGATCCTCTACTTCCTCAAACATCAACTCACACCCCACATCTTGTTTGGTTCTGTCTCTGACCCCCAAAATCATGATGCCTTCTCCTCTTACCTTACAGCCTCTGTGACTTAGTTAGAGCTGCTAGTGTTGACTCGCTGTAGGTCTGGATCCTCTCCTCTCTGCAGAAGAAAATGTCATAACATACCAGGATGTCATAACATACCAGGATTTTAATCTAGGCTATGCCACTTTCTAGCTGATGACCCTCAAGTCAGCAGGAACCTCAGTTTTCCCACATGTAAAAGGGGAATGATGACACCCACGCCTCCTCAGAAGCATTAGCATAATGCATAGCCTGTAGTTGTAGTTCAGTCGCTAAGTCATGTCTGACCCACTGCAACCACATGGACTGTAACCCGCCAGTGGCTCCTCTGTCCTCCACCATCTCTTTGAGTTTGGTCAAATTGATCCCCATTGTGTAGTAGCTACTAAAGAAGTACAAGTTATCTTCTTCTCCTTCCCTCTTTCCCTGACAAATTCCATGTATTGTATCCAGAGCACTTTTTAACCCTATAGGTGACTTGATTTTTTTGTTGTTGATAATGATGCTGGTAACATTATATCTGAAGCAGAGCTGAGGAAGGCTTGTGGTAAAAGAAGATAAATATACTACTCTTCATCTTTTTGATCCTCCTCTGAGATCTTTAGGGAAGTTCCCATGGGCTCCCTCTGGTTGAATACCTGATTGACAAATCACAGAAGATGTTGTGGAAGTCATGTATTTTTCAAGACCTCTATCTCAGTCAGCCCACATCAAGGGGAACTGGTGGCCTGACCATTATCAGTGAATTTAAGTGTAGTCAAACCACAAATGAGTGGATGTTTTTTATTTTTGGTTATCTATAATACAAATTTCCAAATCTCTGTTCTTTTTCTATTATAGTGGTAAAATATACCAATGAGTGTTTTTTTTTTAACACCTTGATAAAATAAGAGCATGATTCAGAATTACCATCATCTTGAACTTATTTTCCTCTGGGAAAAAAACAAAAAACAAACTACTAATCCAGGTCACCAGTGCCCCATGAATGTCTAGAGATGTCTCTGGGCAAAGCGGTTCAGTTATCAAATAAGACTGTAAAAAAGTAATTTTTGCCCGCAAGCTTCCTCTGACAGGATTCCTGATTAAAGAATCATGGAAACCACATATTTGTAAGACCTTTAAGATTCAGTCTACACTTAACTCCAGGCATTCTCAGTATTCATGTTTAATTTAGTTTTACATAGAATTGATTGTTCAGTTGATTTGGGGTTATTTCAGAAAAGCTATTAACACTTGCAGGCCTTGGTGTCCACTGGAACCAATTGAATACAGTTTGAGAGAAGTTGATCTGAACCAACCCCTCATGTTAGGGGTGAAGTCATTGGGACCCAAAGATGTCATCTGTCAACTGCCAGAAAATCTGAGTTCCAGATCTTCAGTGCTCTGCCTCATCTACTGCAGTCTCCTTGTGTCAAGACATGGCTCTCAGCAGAACCTCCTCATTTCCTGTGTTACTTTTCTGTTGCATTTTTCTCTTCGTGTATATCCATGCATACACATACCACAGATCAGAACAACATCCTCCTGTGGCCCTCTTCTCCTTCCGTGGGCAGTGCCTCAATCCGACAGAACTAGAAACAGACAGTAACGTGTGGGGGTGACTCATGGGGTTGCAAAGAGTCGGACACGACTGAGCGACTGAACTGAACTGATGTTTGATTTCACTCAGGAGCCGGGTTGTGATAATTCACTCCTTCATCATTCATTCCTTTATTCCTGAATGCCTGCTACACCTGAAACTGGGCTAGGTGCTATGGATACAACAATCAGTAAGACGCAGCCCCTGCCTTCAAGCTGCTTCCATTCTAGTGTGAGAAACAGGCCTGCAATAGATGAATGCAATGAAGCTCTGAAGCTACTATGAGAGAAGCTAATTTCTACACAAGCCACAGAAAGTCAGGGAAAAGTGATTCGGACAATAATATTTTAAGCACCTCCAAAGAGTCAGATACTGTTTCCCAAAGCACTTGGAGATCTTGCCTTAAGAGCTGGAAGTGTCTCATTTCAATTGTTCAAATTAATCAGAGCAGTAGCACAGATAATACCTTACAGGAGTTAAGAAAAAGCCAGTTCTCTGCTTTAGCAAATATCATGTATCATGAATAACCACCCCCTCCTCCCAACCCACACCCCAGACTGCATCCGCAACCCCTGCCCCCTACCCTGCAATAGCAGCTTGCCTTGTTAATTGTGCTTTCTCAAAGCAAATGCTAACATTGGTTTATATCCCTTGAGCACACACCAGCTGGATAGTAGGAGGAAGCCTGTTCAGCATTAAAAATTGACCGCAAATAATTTAGAGGGCAGACAAGCCACAGGCAGATAGGAATATATCGTTATTTACAACCAGTAAAAAACTGTCCCGGCCCACTCTGCAGCGCCATCTCCCGTTTCTGATGGGGTTGTAGTCTTGTTAAAAGTCTTAATAGACCCTTTTTATGAATGCATCAGTAGGAGCATAAACAAGGTCACATGAAATTTAGAGGACATTAATGAGACCTATGTAAATTTAGACAGCCTGGAATGCAGTTATTAGATCGTTTTCAAGTGAATAAAACCTGAAATTTGCTTTTCAGTTTGCAAATCATCTCACCAGCAACTGCCCACCATAAGCGCTCTCCAAAACCCATAAAGCAATGGGTCTATAAAGGATGTTTCACGGAAGAGCTGAATCAAATTAAACTACCGTTTACTTTGGCCATAGAAGCTCTGACAAATAAAATGAAAGATGCTGTTGCCATTTTCATCAACTAAAACAAATCTTTGCTGGGGAGAAAAAGAGGAGAAAAAAACTAAAATGTCAGTGGCCAACACTGTCATTCCCTGCCATTCAGTAAATAAACATAATGTCTGTTGGTTGTCATGGAAACGTTCCGCCTGATTCCAAGCATCAAAGCTTAACAATAAAGACACCCTGATATTTGCGACTGGGCACAAACAACTCTTTTGGCATTTCTCATGAGCTCACAAACACAAGAGCCATTTTCCCTGTTTGTTTTCTTTCTTAGGCATGAATACATTTGCTTTGGAAAAAGAGACATGTATCTTAGAAACCTATCAAAAATATTTGAATACAGTTACCTCACCAATTTCAGCTTCCCCTCCCTGCCTTTTAACATTTGCCTGAGAAGAATTTAAATGGCATATTTAGTCACTACAATTGCATTTCCTGTACCTGATGCTGTGTAAATGGGATTGATTTAAATCATTTACAGTAACCATGTGGGGGAAGCGGGTTCGGTTTTCAGCACCAAATGCTCCTGGATCCATAACAAGCAACCACAAATACAGACAACAAATGACTGTGCTTATCATTGTCTCTTCTTGGGTAAAGAATTGTTCTTTAGTAAACACTCATTACACACTTGCAGCATTCAACAGGATATTGGCTCATATATGTGAGCAGAGATAAAGGATGCTTAACCCTCCATCTCCCAGGTAACCAGTCTCAGAATTGTTGGCTACAAAAATCCAAGAATGTTCCTAATTTTTTTAAAATCATGGAATTTATAACCCCTCACAAAGCAGGAATGTACCAAGTGTAAAAGTTACAGCTGAGAGCTACTAAAGCTTTAGAGGCAACCATTGTTAACAATGATCAGCTGAAAGAGGAATATAGCTCAACCTTCAGAGCATCACTCAAACATTTAGCATTTCTAAAGCCCTAGAGCCTCTGACAAGCTAGGCATAAATCAGGGAGGATTTAAATTCCTGATTTTTTGGCATTTTTCAAGCTATAAATCTCACACATTCTTAAAACCACATTGTCCCATAATCAGAGCTGAGGACCAGAGTGGGTTCCAACTGCAGCTTAAATAGAACTGGAGTGAGGATGCCTGCTTTTTTTAAAGTATTCTAAAGTGAAGCCAAGAGGGGCTTTCATTTATCCCAACACTCTACCAGGTTTTTCTCATCTTTGGAAGTAGTCAACTCTGGGTTTTTCTAGAAAGATTTATTAATCCATGTCTGCATATGTGAAATGGTTTGGATAGTCAGAGATAAGGAAGCATTGAAAAGGGGAAACCAAATGGTCTATAAATGAGTCAAGTCAATTCAGAGTTTCTCAAAGTGGGCTCTAGGACCACTTGTGTTAGGAATTCAGACTCATCTGCTGTGTTGAGATTCAGCTTCTCCGGCCTGACTGTTTTGTGTTAGTTTCTGCTGTACAGCAAAGTGAATCAGCTATTTGTTGTTTAGTCACTCAGTCATGTGCGACTCTCTGAGACCCCATGGACCACAGCATGCCAGGTTTCCCTGTCCTTCACCATCTCCCAGACCTTGTTCAAACTCATGTCCGTTGAGTCAGTGATGCCATCCAACTGTCTTGTACTCTGTTGAATCAGCTATGTGTATACATATAAGTAGCCTGCATTTTAAACTATGGGCCAGGTACAAGTGGTAACCCATAAGTGTTTGCTACGATAAACTGAAGGTAGCTATATGGGTTTCCCAGGTGGCTCAGTGGTAAAGAATCCACCTGTAATCAGGAGATGCGGGTTTAGTTCCTGGGTTGGGAAGATACCCTGGAGAAGGAAATGTATTCTTGCCTGGAAAATCCCTCCAGAGGAGCCTGGAGGGCTACAATCCATGGGGTCGCAGAGAGTCAGACATGACTTAGCGACTAAACAACAATAATCATTCGTGATATTTGTTTCTTCCAAGACAAAGGCATTGTGTACGCTCATTCTTCTATTTATTTTTCACTGTTTTTCTTTTTTTTTGCATTTACTTTTTATTTTTTTTTATTTTATTATTTTTTTTTGTAGTTAATTTATTTTTTATTGGAGGCAAATTATTTTACAATATTATATTGGTTGGTTTTGCCATACATTGATATGAATTTGCCCCGGGTTTACATAAGTTCCCCCTCCTGAACCCCCCTCCCATTTTTCACTGTTTTTCAAATAGACTCTTCCCCATGTTCTCTCCCTTCTGAAGGGCTGTTGGAAGAGGCTCTATCCCTTCACACGTTTACCAAATAGGCTTATGCTCATCCTGAAGGGAGTGATGTCCCAGGGACCCGGAAGACCTCTGTGACCTTAAATAAGCCCTACTTCTCTGAATAGCAGTTTCCTCATAATTTGAGTTTCTCAAACTCCAAGTATACTGCCATGTGGTAAACTCAAGATTCTCTAACCCTGGCTAGAAAAGAAGTAAGAAGAAGGGGAAATGGAAAAGAGAAAAGCCTGTAAAATATTTTCGGCCACTTAATTTTCTTTTCCAGCAGTTGGGGAAAGTGTAATTAGGAGATCTTCTTACTGTAGTTTGTTGTATTTCATAGCATCTTCTTTCCCTAAAGCTGGAAAGAATCTTTACCAGAAATAACCCCAGTGGGCTCACTGTGGACAGTGTGATTTCCGGGGAGCCTGTAATGTGAGAAAGGTCAGGAGAAGAGGCAATCCCAAGGGTAGTAATGGTCATTGAACTATTGAGGGACTTTTAGCCACTTCTTTTCTTTTGAATGTGCTGCTGCTGCTGCTAAGTCACTTCAGTCGTGTCCGACTCTGTGAGACCCCATAGACAGCAGCCCACCGCTTCCCCATCCCTGGGATTCTCCAGGCAAGAACACTGGAGTGGGTTGCCATTTCCCTCTCCAATGCATGAAAGTGAAAAGTGAAAGTGAAGTCGCTCAAGTCGTGTCTGACTCCTAGCAACCCCATGAACTGCAGCCCACTAGGCTAATGTACTAGCCTAAACATATTTGTGTAGGTTCTTGCCTTTTTGTCTATTTTGTGGACACCATAGAAAGGAGGGAATTGAAAAGCTTACCATCCCATTTTGTTTTCACTTTATAATTCTAAATTCCGTAAAGAATAGAAATAGGAGAAGAAATGGGGGGGCTGGGAGGAAGTTTGCACACTGGAGGAAAGAACAGGAATGAAACAGTTGGCACACATAGCAGGTAGTAGGGTAGTGCCAACTAGTGAGGCCGGCTCCAGCAGGATCCATCACATGGCACTCCCCCCAACACTCCCTATTGGTTGCCTCTACCATGTAGGCTTCTGGGGATTCTCAGAGACTCCTTTCTAGGCCTGCCAAAGTATGGGGACACGCTTGTTTCCCCTCAGTCCTGGGAAAGCAGTGTTTGATTTTTCCCAAAGGAGCTTTTCTAGCAAACAGAAGAAAAACAAAACCAATTTTCCATAAACACATAGCAGCACAAGAGATCCTTGAGTCCAGACCTGCTCAGCTGACTTTAACCCACTTCCAACCAAGTCCAAGTTTTCTGGCACAGATCCTGGAGAACCACTCCCAGAATCTTCTCCTCACCCCTTCCTGCCTGGACTGGGTGCTAAACAAACATGCTCTATCTCTTAACCAGAAGTTGAATTGAGTTTGTCCCCATTTCCAGGCCTGGTAGAGGTCCTGATGTTTTTCTAAGCATCATTTCCCAAGCCTTCCTGGAGGAGACGTGGATGAAAGAGGGCTTTGGAGACAAGAGGTCAGGGTTCAAGTTGCCAGTTATTGCTGACATTCCATATGACCTTACACAAGTTGCTTATCTCTTACTTAATCATCGATTTCTTCCTAGTAAAATGAGGTAGATATATTGTACGTTGCTTGGTTTAAAATTTGACCAAGAACTCTTGCTGTGTGTGCTGTGCTTAGTCACTCAGTTGTGTCCAACTCTTTGTAACCCCCTGGACTGTAGCCTGCCAGGCTCCTCTGTCCATGGGATTCTCCAGGCAAGAATACTGGAGTGGGTTGCTATGCCCTCCTCCAGGGGATCTTCCCAACCCAAGGATAGAACCCAGATCTCCTGCATCGCAGGCAGATTATTTACCACCTGAACCACCAGGAAAACCCAAGAACTGTTGACCATTTCACAAAGTCATACAACCAGTGGCAACACTAGGCATCATATTGGTTATCAATATAGTACACCTGAATTTCCTGGATTTGTAGTTGTGTTATCCCTGAGATGTTTTGGTAAGGTGTTAACATCTGACACTTCACTTTTCGGTGTAGTTGTGCCCAAGGATTTACATACTGAGATACACATTGTGTTGTTATTCTTTTTTTTAATTATGTATATAGGTAATTTATACGTTTATGAATTTCATTACAATAAAAAGGACATTATGAAATATTTGTTATGAAAGGGGCATTGAGCCTCATATGGTTAAGAATCACTTCTCTAGGAGGTAAAGGCTGATGTGAGAGATTTGTGATTTATCTCCATGAAGGTGATAGCTAACACCACAGGGAGGAGTCAGCTTATGAGATGTCTGGTTCAGAGTGCCATGTTTTTAAAAGTGATGGAGAAATAACCACTGGATAGAAGACATCACACAAGAACATAGCTCATCAAAGTTTGTCCAAACTCCCCAGTAAAGTGCTGCCTCCTTGTCTATCTGAGACTCTAACCTTCCATTTTCCCACCAACTTCAGTGCATGTGATTTTCCTCCTTGGACTTGTCAGCTTGCTTGAATCAAGAGATATTGCAACCGACCTTCAAAACCCATTCTACTAGCAATATTTTCTTGGACACCTGACCTCTGTCCAGTCTGGTATGGTACTCTACTCCTGCTGGGCTTTACCTCCAGAAAGCCATCTTGGTATCTGACCACAAAAAGGAAGGAGATCAAAGAGGAAAAGTGTAAAAAGAGGAACTGTAAAAAATGACCTTCTTTGATCAGACAAGAGATTAAGCTCCTGCTACCTAGCGCCTCTCAGTCTCAGCTTAAGCCTTTGTTCTCTCCCTCCCATGAATTCTGAAATTCATTCAATTTTATGTTTTTATAAAATAGCAAAATGTCTCACTTTCTCAGCCCATGATTAAAATCTAGTTGTTTATTTATAGGGCCATTTGTTGCTGAAACCTCTCCTTTAAAAAAAAATAATAATAATTGCTTCTTCAGATGGCTTTCTTCTATCTGCCAGAAGATGTCATTTTGGGATAAGGCCATTCAAACTTGTTCAAATCTGAGCAATAACTCAACCAAAATGAGGTCAATGTAAATGACTACCCACAACGGGGGGAAAACCTGTTAAATTAAATCCAGAGTAAGTACCAACATATCATGTAGTGAGAGTTACATGTGTCAAATGAAGGAGTGTTATGAGGATTAATGAGTCCGTTATTAAAAAAAACACTTTGGGATTCTTGGATGAATGGCATTGTTGAAAGTGGGGGTAGGGCTGGCATTTACAGATTGTAGTTATATCAAAGACTTGTAACAGACTCTGGGGAAATATAGAGAAGGCAATGGAAGAACTTAAAACGTATATTTTTATTGATTTTTGTATTTTATACTACATTTAGCAGTACAAATACTGAATTCAGCAAAATGTGTGAGCAGATGCCAGTATCTACTTTGCAAAGTTCTACAGAGAGTAATGTAAGCTTATCTGAGAATCTCAGAATGGTGTTATAGTCTAAGAATCACTAGGGCAATAGCAAGAACAAATTTAGGACAAATTCATTCTTACTCCCCTCAACAGTTTGTGTTATTGGCAGATGTCAAAGTTGGAGAATATCAAAGAATTCTCTGTTGGGTAAAGTACAGATCTAGCCAGAGGCAGTGGCATGATTCTAGCCTGTTTCCATATAATGCTTGATGTTGTCATAGATGGTGGGAAGTGTAGTCCCTAAATGCCTACGGGTCTCAGCTGGGCTTCCAGAAGACCGAGTTTTTCTTTCGTTTTCACCTGCTGGTTTACAAATTGTAAAATGGGCAACTGAGATCATCTGATCCTTTGAGATCTGTAGAAAATGGCCCCAAGTCTCCTATTTCCTCTCTTGTGCAGTCTGACACCCTCCATAGCTCTCTCTGACATCCCGGGGACTGTCTTCATGGACCCCTTTGACCTTGAGCGCCTGCTGCAGCCAGATCCTCTCTCACAGTCTCTTCCTGCTAATGTGATCACCAATCCAGCCACGGAGTCCAGGTCTTCTCCTGGACTCCCCTGAAGCCTGCTAACATAAAGCCTTTGGTGTGTAGGAGCACGTTTTACTGAACACTTACACTTGGCGCAAATGGCACTTGATTCACAGAAACAAAAACAGTTTAAATGACACTAACATATGGCTGTTCTCAAGAGTCCCCCAACCACCTGAGGGCCAAGAACTGCTTATAGGCCAGTTTTCTCTTTCAGTTTCAGTCTCCTAAAGCCACAATCCCAGGATGCCCCTATCTCCTCCCATGCCCCCTTCTCCTGTACTCTTTCTGACTTCCAAATTCCTATTTATTTTCAATGCAGAGATATGTAGCTATTTCTTTGTGATCCCCTTCTACTTCATGCCCTCAGAGCATTGCCTTTCATTCTGGGCGCACCCAGATATTTTCCCGACTAAAACGGCTTGTTCAGGGAAGAAATGAAAATGATCCTTTTCCCCCGGAGGATTCTGTTGCCTTCCATGTGGAAGCCTAGAGCAAGTTGCAACTACTCAGGACCTTTGGAGAGAACTGCCTTGGGCTGTGCTGCCCTCTGGCCACTTTCTGGTGAGGACCCTCTCCTTTCACCAACCACTGCCCATGTGACACCCTTGTGCCCAGCAGAAGTGACAGCATCCATGCTGAACTCCATCCAGATAACACTGCATGACCCCTCCTTCATATTAACACATGTGCATGAGTGATAAGTTGCTTCTGTCGTGTCTGGCTCTTTGTGACCCCATGAACTGTAGCCCACCAGGTTCCTCTGTCCATGGGATTCTCCAAGCAAGAATACTGGAGTGGGTTGCCATGCCCTGCTCCAGGATATTAACACATATGCAATGGTAAATGCTTCCACAGTGCAATAGGAATCTCATGACAGGAAATTATAGATTCAGGTACAAAACACCACTCTGCTGCTCTGAGAGGAATAAAAGATCCCTAGACTGAAGAAGTCAAAAGAGTTGTTTACTTGAGTTTGTTTTGTTTTGTTTCTGGTCCCACCGTGTGGCTTACAGGATCTTAGTTCCCTGACTAGGGATTGAACCTGCGCCCTCAGCAGTGAAAATATGGAATCCTAACCACTGGACCATCAGGGACTTCCTCCTATTTGGGCTTTGGTTTTTGTTTTTTTTTTTTTTTTTGAGTCAAAACTTTTTACAATTAAATTGGACATTATTTTGAATAGATGATATATTCATGCATATGGCATCGACTCTAAAAAGGTACAAAAGGGGATGAAGTGAAACATTAACTCTTCTTTCCTCCCTTGCCCATGATAGCCCAGCCCCCCTTGCCAGAGGCAGCCACAGGGAACAGTTTCTTCCGGATCCTTCCAGAGAGTTTCTGTGTACTAACAATCATAAATATGGGTTTGTTTTTCCTTAAATATCTTGTGCCTACTCTATATAATCTTCTGCCCTTTGTTTTTGTTTTCATTTAACAATATATCTTAGAGGTCATTCCTCATCAGGAAATACAGAGACTCTTCATTATTTCTTTGGCTCCATCATTTCACATTGGCTGTAAACACCACAATATAGTCAACAACTGATGGACATTCACATTGCTTTCAATATCTTCCCAGTATGAACACTCCTGCAATGAATTATCTTGTGACTATGGTCATATATTGCAATTTAACCATGTGCAATATATCTCTAGGGTAAATATTTTGGAATGAAACTCTTAGGCTAAATGGTATTGCATTTTAATTTTATTAGATGTTGCTCAATTGCTCTCCATATAGATTCACTCATTTACCTTCCCAGCAATGTGTTGAAGAGACAAGGATTTATCTACACTTTAAGAAGTGGGTAAGAGTTGGAATGACATATAAAATGGTGAGCAGAATTCTGCTAAGGAGAAATGGCTTTCTCCTAGTCTGTAAGCACTTTGAGGGCAACTGCACTGTTCATCACCATATCATACAGCCAGGAGCACAATGCCTGGCATATGTAAATATGTAGACACCTGTTGATAGAGTGAATGGCATAGTTTAGGAGGGGGACCAAACCTAGGCTGTCTGAGGGAAAGACAGTAGACCAAAGGATCTAGGGTGTTATGTATGATAAAGAGAAGGGGCCAAGCTAAACTATAATTGCTTCTTTTTGTCTCACCTAAGAAATAATTTGTGCTCTAGTCACTGTTGTAATCAGGATGAAGAGAGAAAGTGTGATGTACTCTATCATGGAAATTACAGCCTTCTATGGAAAAATATTGATCATATCATCCTAGAAAGATCATTAACTTGCACTATTTTTCTAAGCAGTGGTTATTAGTTCATCAATATGTAGCCACTGGATAAGGATGTTGTACATCCAGACTGATGGTCTTGGCTGCCCTTTTGGTCAGGCCAGTTGCTGGAGTTGCCTCACAGGCCAGCAATTCATCCTGATCATCCATCCCATGGGAAGAAATGATTGAATAAGCTTGTGGTCAGTCCATTTTGAATGTGAAAAGCCAACTGAGGCCTATCAAGGGAATAGAATTTATGTATTCAGTCATTGGTTTAACAATTCAAAAAAATCAGTAACTATTACGAGGTAGGTAAATTCATGATTGTAAACACACACACAGAGGGACAGATATGCTTCTTAAATGCTGCTACCTGCCAACCGCTGTCTTTGTATTATTGCTAAACTTCACAACTCTAGGTTTTAGTATTATTCTCCCATTTTACAGACAAGGAAACTGAAATCTTATATAGGTGAATTTGACTCTCCCATGATAACTTAAATTTTAAAAAGTGAAGAAATAGGAATTCTAGTCTAAGTGTACATGGTTCTAAACCCATATTTCCACTCTGCTGTTAGACTCAAATTGCAAGTAGGAACTAATGGCATGGGTCATTCACCATTCATTGCCATTATCACACATCTCTTTCTTCAGGCTGTCTCACTAAGTCAGTGAGATGGCAGCATTTTATGACATGCAATTAAATCTCAGTCTCACTCACATGCAGGCCAACTTCTCTAAGTAACCAGTATTATACCCTTTCCACAAAAAATGGATTAGACTTCAGATCTTATAACAGCACATTTGTAGTACATGACTTTGTTTCCAGAACACATCTGATCACCCTGGGCATTAGGGATACTTCAGCATTTAGGCTCCACATTTATCACAGTGTGTTGCCTGCAATGCTCTTTTTTTGGTACCTGGCTCATTAGAGAGACCACTAGTCATTTTAAAACCAAATTGAGTTTAAATACATTTCCTTGACGCATCTGTTTTGTTAAATGTATCCCTCGAAACCAATATTAAAAGCCAATGCCATTAAGAGGGCATAAGGTAAGCTCATTTAGTTGACCAAATTGTATAACACAATGAATTAATATGGTAATATGCCTTTGGAGACCAGCAGCAGATAATAGAGGTGAACAGAGGAGCTGGAGCCTGGTTTTGGAAAAGCAAAAGCAATTCATCATCATGCTATAACAATACAGGAGAACATTTCTCATTTCCCACATGCCTTCCCCCATTCTAAAAACCTTTGGGTTGTACTTTTTCAACACCAACTCCAACCACTACAACTTTGCTCACTTAGGCTGCTGTATTTTAGCCATGCAAAGAATCCTCTTATTTGTGTACTGAAGCAGTGGTAAATAAGTGGAGATTCTATTTATAAGTGAGAGGTGGTGGGGCATGAAGCTGTGAAAACCAGGCCCTTGCCACCCTGCAGAACAACAGCAAAATACTCTTAAATAAACAGAAGGCAAAGATAGAAGCGCAGGTAGAAGAGAAATATGGTCAAAGATTCCAGCTCTCCTCCCTTCAGAGTTAAACATTAGAAATGACACACTATCTAAACTGTCAGTCATTTCTTGGACTCAGTCCTTCTCTCAGTGGCTTGAATTTCTGTTTCTATCCTACCTGAAAGAATCCAATTAAAGCTTATCGTAGTTGGTCAGCAAAAATTTATCCCCTATTGCTTAAAAAAAAAAAAACTAACTAAATGTTTTCTCTCAACCATAAAATTAAATATGCTCGTTATAGAAAACTTTAGAAAACACAGAAAAGCATAAAGGAGAAAATACAGTCATTTATAACTTCAATTCTCAGAGATACTACTATTAATACTTCAGTGTATTAATATCTATTTCACATAATCTTCAAAAACAGGATTTTAGTTGTTCAGAAAATGATTTTTAAACTTTTCTGAGATTGAACATTTAAGTTCTCTTTTTTTATTAAAAACAAATTAATAAGCACTTCTGCATAAACCTTTTACCTCAGCTTTAGTTTCTTTGGGGAGTACACAGTCAGCCTAACAGCGAAAGCAGAGAGGAACTAAAGAGCCTCTTGACGAAGGTGAAAGAGGAGAATGAAAAAGCTGGCTTAAAACTCAGTGTTCAAAAAACTAAAATCATGGCATCTGGCCCCATCACTTCATGGCAAATAGATGGGGAAACAATGGAAACAGTAACAGACTTTACTTTCTTGGTCTCCAAAATCACTGTAGTTGGTGACTGCAACTATGAAATTAAAAGACACTTACTCCTTGGAAGAAAAGCTATGACAAACCTAGACAGCATATTAAAAAGTAGAGACATCACTTTGCTGACAAAAGTTGGTCTAGTCAAAGCTATGGTTTTTCCAGTAGTCATGTATGGATGTGAGAGTTGGACCATAAAGAAGGCTGAGCACCGAAGAATTGATGATTTCAGGCTGTGGTGTTAGAGAAGACTCTTGATAGTCCCTTAGACTGCAAGGAGATCAAACCAGTCAATCCTCAAGGAAATCAGTCCTGAATATTCATTGGAAGGACTGATGCTGAAGCTGAAGCTCCAATACTTTGGCCACCAGATGCAAAGAGCCGACTCACGGGAAAAGACCCTGATGCTGGGAAAGATGGAAGGCAGGAGCAGAAGGGGATGACAGAAGAAGAGATGGTTGGATGGCATCACTGACTCAATGGACATGAGTTTGAGTGACCTTTGGGAGATGGTGAAGGACAGGGAAGCCTGGCATGCTGCAGTCCATGGGGTGACAAAGAGTTGGGCATGGATGAGTGACTAAAAACAATAATGAATGTGACTAAGGACTCACCAACAGAATGTGAGCAGAAGTGGTGTGTGCAACTTACGCCTTACTTGCTCAGAAGACAATTTCTTTTCCTGGATTTTTTTCTATTTTTTCTCCTTCCCATTAGCTGAAATATGACAATGTTAGTCCTTCACTCGTGTTCAACTCTTTGTGACCCCATGGACTATAGCCCCCCAGGCTCCTCTGTCCATGGGATTCTCCAGGCAAGAAGTAGTCACTCCCTTCTCCAGAGGTTCGTCCCGACCTAGGGATCAAACCCAGGTCTCACACATTTCAGGAAGATTCTTTATTGTCTGAGCCTCCAGGGAATCCCACATCTATATGGACTATGACCACATATATATATATATATGTATATATGTGACATATATGTCCGTATATATGACACATATGAAATATGACCACATCTATAAGCCAGCTTTGATTTAGTAGATGAAGTTAATGACCCCCATGTGATGATGAAACAAAAATAGGGCAGGCACTGAAGTCTTTAAGTGACTGTATGGAGCATAACTGCCCATCAGCCTAGGCCATCCAAGCTTCGGTCCATGTCACAGTACCTTGGGGACTCTTGCTAACAGTTATTCTGCCTTTACTACAATTTATACTGTGGGAAACTTTTTTTTTTTTTGCCCTTTGGGGGCATTAAGAAAGAAAACTAAGGTCATCAGCTTGCCACAACTAGCCAAGATATATTTAATTCTAGATTAGTCTGTACTTGTCTGACTGAGGGGGGAAAATGCCAACTTTGTGTTTTGGGATCAAAAGTGTGGGCCTGGTTCATGTTAAAAAGTAAGTCATAGATGTCTGACCCATTTTCTAGGGATCTCTCAGTTCAGTTCAGTTCAGTCGCTTAGTCGTGTCCGACTCTCCGCGACCCCATGAATCACAGCACGCCAGGCCTCCCTGTCTATCACCAATTCCTGGAGTTCACTCAAACTCATGTCCATCGAGTCGGTGATGCCATCCAGTCATCTCATTCTCTGTCATCCCTGTCTCCTCCCGCCCCCAATCCCTCCCAGCATCAGAGTTTTTTCCAGTGAGTCAACTCGTTGCATGAGGTGGCCAAAGTATTGGAGTTTCAGCTTTGGCGTCAGTCCTTCCAATGAACACCCAGGATTGATCTCCTTTAGAATGGACTGGTTGGATCTCCTTGCAGTCCAAGGGACTCTCAAGAGTCTTCTCCAGCACCACAGTTCAAAAGCATCAATTCTTCGGCGATCAGCTTGCTTTATAGTCCAACTCTCACATCCATACATGACCACGGGAAAAACCATAGCCTTGACTAGATGGGCCTTTGTTGGCAAAGTAATGTCTCTGCTTTTTAATATGCTATCTAGGTTGGTCATAACTTTCCTTCCAAGGAGTAAGCATCTTTTAATTTCATGGCTGCAATCAGCATCTGCAGTGATTTTGGAGCCCCCAAAAATAAGGTCTGACACTGTTTCCACTGTTACCCCATCTATTTCCCATGAAGTGATGGGACCAGAAGCCATGATCTTTGTTTTCTGAATGTTGAGCTTCAAGCCAACCTTTTCACTCTCCTCTTTCACTTTCATCAGGAGGCTCTTTAGTTCCTCTTCACTTTCTGCCATAAGGGTGTTGTCATCTGCATATCTCCATCACCTAACAAATGTTTTTTTCCCCAAAAAAGACTCCTCTTGTTTTCATAGTTCCTAGTGAAAGAATTATATGAGCAGGCAGAGAAATAAACGTGCGAACTATGCTCTGCATTTCATTAACAAAATATTTATACATCTGAAATCGTGATAGTAGAGCATTAATTTAAATCATATTTGACAACCCTAAAATATTTTCATGTTGATCTTTTTCACCACTCTCCCATTTTCACCTTTCCACTAAGGGAGTTTTGTAGTAGGCCTTCTGACAAAGAAGGGAGAAAGGAAATTCCAAGTCCTTTTCCTCTGTTGTCACATCCTTTGACTCCCAACTTGACACTTTACCTGAACTCATATCCAGATGCAGGAGGAGAGTCTGTAAGTTTAGTGTCTGGGTCCTCCTGAGAAATAGAGTATTCCTCTGGGAACATTCTCTTTTAGGAACACAAGAGTCTGAAAACAATGCTATCAATGCTCCTACCAGTCATCCAGTTGATGTGGGCGTGGAGCCCGCATACAGAGAAGGGATAGTCACTTCCTCTTCCTCTAATTCCCCATCCTGCAAAGCGAGACCCAGCCACCCTTGTTCCAGAAAGTACCACCTCCACCCTCCCAGGCATTTCCAGGGAAAATGAATTCAACAAAGCCTCCTATTCCTTTCAAGTTTAAAAATCTCATAATTCCATTATTTCTAATTGAAATATTTTCTTTCCTCTCCAATGGGAAAGCCAAGTGTTTTACTCCAGTCTGCTCTGTCTACCTGAATCTCTCTCAGCCTATTTATAACCTCCCATCATTCCCCAAAAGATTTGATGGCAACTAACTACTTTCTTTAACATGAACAAATTTTTTTATCATTGTCCAACCATTCAAGTCAGGTAATATCCAGTTTTTAAATTAGTGATTGGGCAATCTGAAATCCAATCTGTCTGTAATTAAAAAATGGTACAATAATTGTAACCGCAACCACCCCCTCCCAACATGTGAAAAAGAGAGTGAATCAGATTGGGTCCAGTACGTCCAGTCAAGTCCAGAAATTGTAACAAAGTACACTCCCAAACCATAGGGAAAGGATTTTTTAGCTCTTTCTCATTTTTTCTACTCAGACTCATGGATGTTCAGACTTTCCAATCACTATCTAAAGAAACTGAAAGTTCTTTACAGAATATAACCTTCTCCTGCTGATACTCCTAACTCAACTACCCACCAATAATCCTCATTTCAATGCTTTGAAAATTAGATGATATTGAAAATATTTTATAAAGGCTATGGCATGATAGATAATTAATATGTAATAATTGAAATATACTTCTTGTTAACAATCTGATTGTATTAATGTAAAGGTTGAATTGACCTAGCATATCTTCAAAGAAACAGCAAACAAGGATATCATTATTTTATTGCTTTGTAACAGTGAACAGGATCGAGAAAAACTTTTTCTTCATTTAGCTCTGTATTAAAATATTCCTTATCTAGAGACAACATCTTTGATTGACTTTAATCAGAACACTCATCCTCCAAAAATTTATTATTGGCTTTTGCATAATACAAGGACCTGATACAACCTAAATCTTATACCATATTATCAACTGACACAGTAGGTCTTGGGTAGACCAGTAGTATTAGAACTTTTTAGCTGTACATTGGGTTGATGGTGTCAAAAGTCATGTAAATACAGCATTTCAGTTAATTTATTTTAAGTTCATCCTCCCCGTCTGTTCCAGACTCCAACTTAGATCACAGAATCTCTTCCTTCCTTTTCTGGCAGAAGAAAAAGTCAACACAGCTTTCCTCCCAGCTATAAAATAGACAGAGAGACCAATATATTTACAAAGACCATATTCAGTGATAGTCAAACTTAGAGATAATGCTTTATTGCAACCACTGATTATAAATAGTGCAATAATTCAAACAGTCACCTTCCTTCCATTGTTTGACCCCGAAATGTTAAGTATAAATATGCAATGCTCCTTTCAGACAAATGAGATTTCAGGAAGCAGAATTGCTTTATGATCAAACTCAAACCTATTTAATAAAAAGCCTTTAATAGAGCTGTGGTTTAAAGCCAGTCAAAAGCAATGACATATGATAAATGTTCTACCTTATATGTGCATGTTATAATGAAATCATAAGGATAAGTCAACCCAATGCTCGCATTGTTCTTGTGTTCATCATTTATATGTTGAAACACCATATTGTGATTCAGAGCTGAGAAAGAATCAACACATTAAAAAGGAAAAAGAGACAGACAGAAGTATCACTTTTCTTCAGATGGAGAGAAGGCAATATGAACCCTTATTCACATTGTGCACACACACATGCCACTCACAGCTAAATATATACACTCCTCTAGTGTCTCTGGGATCTCATTTTAACTTTAGGAAGATGTATTATAGAATCGCTCCATCAGAGAAAACTCCAAACCCTTCATTTTTAATGGTTAAAAAAATCTTTATTTCCAAAGTCAACTGTGAGTACTTATGCAGGCTTCAAGTTAGTCCTGAAGAGAAACATTTACTGAGTCACTGTGATAGCATAAATGAAGCTGGGATCTATCTTGATGATTTGAGATCACTTAAATAATCACTCAGACCTAAAGCCCAGATGTTGGACTAGGTGATGTTTCTAAACTCTTTACAAACATTAATCAGAATTCAAAAAAACAGAATTGGAATTCCTGGAAATTCTCTGGAATTTCCCAAATCATAAACTACTCTTAAAATACTTTTAATGTTCTTCATACTCTTTACTCATCTTCATAGATATCTTAAAAATTGTTTAGTTAATAAGCTTTAACTTGATCAGTGAAGGCTGATCGCCGAAGAATTGATGCTTTTGAACTGTGGTGCTGGAGAAGACTCTTGAGAGTCCCTTGGACTGCAAGGAGATCCAACCAGTCCATTCTAAAGGAGATCAATCCTGGGTGTTTATTGGAAGGACTGATGCCAAAGCTGAAACTCCAATACTTTGGCCACCTCATGTGACGAGTTGACTCACTGGAAAAGACTCTGATGCTGGGAGGGATTGGGGGCGGGAGGAGACGGGGACGACAGAGAATGAGATGGCTGGATGGCATCACCGACTCGATGGACATGAGTTTGAGTGAACTCCGGGAGTTGGTGATGGACAGGGAGGCCTGGCATGCTGTGATTCATGGGGTCGTGAAGAGTCAGACACGACTGAGCAACTGAACTGAACTGAACAGATAGCATATGGAAAATATTGAAACATTGGAAAACACCAGCAAATACTTGGTAATATTCAAATAACATTCAGATATCCTAGCAAAGTTAATAGCACTACAAAGAATCAAAGGCTAAACACTCCATTTAAGACCTTATTTTGCTTCCAAATTCATTATTTCTTGGACCACCACTCATAGGATTTGTATAAAGTATACTATGTATATAAATTCATTAATATTTATTTTATCTGCATGAATGAGTCACCAACAGCAGCAGACTGGCCCATGAACAGATACATAACAATGGCCTCAGCTATAAGCAAGGCTGGCTGACAGATGAAAACAGCGTTACCCTCCGTGTTTCTAACCATTTTCCTGGAAATGTCAACCTTAACCTCAGAACTCTCACGAAATGACAGTAAATGTTCCTTGCTCACGCTTTCAATTTGGTGTCAGTGGATTCCTCCTGATCAGTACTTGCTCTAAGTTGATCATTAATCTTTAGTTCTCACAGTAGAATTATACTTTTTTCCTCTTTCCCAATTTCTTGACAGGTTTTCCTGGAGATTTAGAAAAACATGGTGGTAGTGGCTCAGTCACTAAGTTGTATCTGACTCTTGCAACCCCACGGACTGTAGCCCACCAGGCTCTTCTGTCCATGGTATTTCCCAGGCAAAAATACTGGAGTGGGTTGTCATTTCCTTCTCCAGGGTTAAAAAAACATAAGTTTCCTGAAAAACATTGGGATGGAATTCCCATGTGGACACACTAGCTTTGACAGGAGAAATAGAGCAGTGAAATAATGCAGAGTCTCATAACAGCACTTTGCTATATTTTCCCAAGTTCCCAGCAAAAATATGAGGAACACGAAAAATGGTTCTTCAGCCATTCTTTTCTCTTAAACCTCATCACCAGCCCTCTGCCCCTCAGCTCCCTCAGCTCTGTATAGACACCAGCTCCCTTCCCTAATAACAGATCCCCTGGGAATTTAATTCTTAGTTCCATTTCATCTCTGGTCACAAAACTGATTCTGGCAAGACTGGACCTAGAACAGGATGTTCAAACCATGTTGCATGGAACACTCCATAATCAGAGAACACCTGAGGGATATCTGGGAGTGGGTGGGGGGGTTCTTATGCAGCCCCTCATCTCTGCTTTCAAACACAGACTGTGTGGATCACAGTAAATTGTGGAACATTCTGAAAGAGATGGGAATCCCAGACCACCTGACCTGCCTCTTGAGAAACCTGTATGCAGGTCAGGAAGCAACAGTTAGAACTGGACATGGAACAACAGACTGGTTCCAAATAGGAAAAGGAGTACGTCAAGGTTGTATATTGTCACCCTGCTTATTTAACTTATATGCAGAGTACATCATGAGGAACGCTGGGCTGGAAGAAGCACAAGCTGGAATCAAGATAGCCGGGAGAAATATCAATAACCTCAGATATGCAGATGACACCACCCTTATGGCAGAAAGTGAAGAGGAACTCAAAGGCCTCTTGATGAAAGTGAAAGAGGAGAGTGAAAAGGTTGGCTTGAAGCTCAACATTCAGAAAACAAAGATCATGGCATCTGGTACCATCACTTCATGAGAAATAGATGGGGTAACAGTGGAAACAGTGTCAGACTTTATTTTTGGGCTCCAAAATCACTGCAGATGCTGATCGCAGCCAGGAAATTAAAAGACGCTTCCTCCTTGGAAGGAAAGTTATGACCAACCTAGATAGCATATTAAAAAGCAGAGACATTACTTTGCCAACAAAGGTCCATCTAGTCAAGACTATGGTTTTTCCCGTGGTTATGTATGGATGTGAGAGTTGGACTGTGAAGAAAGCTGATTGCCGAAGAATTGATGCTTTTGAACTGTGGTGTTGGAGAAGACTCTTGAGAGTCCCTTGGACTGCAAGGAGATCCAACCAGTCCATTCTAAAGGAGATCAATCCTGGGTGTTCATTGGAAGGACTGATGCTAAAGCTGAAACTGCAATACTTTGGCCACCTCATGTGACGAGTTGACTCACTGGAAAAGAGTCTGATGCTAGGAGGGATTGGGGGTGGGAGGAGACGGGGACGACACAGAATGAGATGGCTGGATGGCATCACTGACTCGATGGACATGAGTTTGAGTGAACCCCGGGAGTTGGTGATGGACAGGGAGGCCTGGCGTGCTGTGATTCATGGGGTCGTGGAGAGTCGGACACGACTGAGCGACTGAACTGAACTGAACTGAACTCCACATCTGTCAGTTTAACAGAGCTTGTTTTTACCATGAATTGCTTTGTTTTTAAAGAAACAGTTCTACTGTTAAAAAGAAACAGAAAAGAGATGACAGTTGCTGACTCAGACTGCCCTGCAAAGTCTTGATAACCTCTAGTGGTGCAGATCTTGGGGAGACTGAAGTTAGTTTCAGGCCAGGGCCTGGAAATCTAGTGCAGGATGGGCCCATAGGAAAGGGATGTCTGGAGCACGAGAGGCTGGCCAGAGCCATCTCCCCTCTGCTCAAACCTGAGTGGTAAACATGGAATGACCCAACCTTTAAAGCCCAACCCCGGACTGACTGAACTGGACTTTCTTGGTCTTTCTGGCCATGCACAACCCAACTGAACCACTCCAGCAAACCGAGGACAAAGCCAGAAATCAAAAGGCCTGAAAACCCAATTCCTTTGTATCTCTAAGTCTTACTTACCCCTCCTTCCCCAAATGAGTTTCCTATGATATTGCAAATGCTTCCATGGAGACTGCAAAGTGGGTAGGACTTCCCCTTTCCCCTTCACCTCCTCCTCTTTCTTCCCCCGCAACCAACTCCATTTTCCTTTCTTTCTTCTTCCTTCAGCTAACTGTTGCTACAACTTATTCTACATTTGATTCTTTTTCCAAAAGAACAGAATCATTTCATCTTCTGTTCACAACTTTTGATTTCCTCCCACTGTGTTACAGAACAAACTTGTCATCCAAAAATGCAGTCTACTTTGCCAGTGAATCAGCTTCTACTCTCTCCCTTCCTCCTAGGCCCCACACCTGCAAAGCTCCAGACTGGCTATGTTAGGGGAAGCAGAGACATTACTTTGTCTCTGGCCAGGCACCACAGTAACCATTGGCATGAGCTGTTTTATGACAGGAGATCCTGATAAGGAATATGGAACTAATAAGCCACCACCAACTGGAAGAGTTCGGGAAAGGTGGAAAAGAGACACTGGGTGTCCGTCTACTTCCTAGAATCCCTCTTGCTAGCATCCATCTCAGCTGAGCGATGCGTGCGCCACCAGGAAAGACCCTGAATTAGAATGATTGGCGAAAGACCACCTGGAATCTAATCCCATCACCATAAAACCCAAGACTGCGAGCCACATGGCAGAGCTGTTCTCCTGGGTTCCCTTACCCTACTGCTCTCGACCCAGGTGCCCTTCCCAATAAAGTCTCTTGCTTTGCCAGCACATGTCTCCTCGGACAATTCTTTTCCAAGTGTTAGACAAGAGCCCAGTTTCGGGCCCTGGAAGGGGTTCCCTTTCCTGCAACAGCTACACTCGTCACTGTACATTTTCTCTGCTATGCCTTTGTTCACACCGAGCCTTCAGAACAGGTGTCCATCCATGCATGTCTACCTGTTGAGATCCAACTTGCTCTCAAGGCTCTGTTGACACACCCTTGAGCTGCCACTATTCCTCAAGTTGTTGTCAGTTCCATGGAAGATGAATGATCTGTCACAGCACATAACACTCTGCCTTATATGTAATACATTTTCAATTAATACAAGGAAGGAATTAAACTAAATCCCCCACTCCCAAAACACACATAATGCTCTTTGTCGTAAGCTTGAAAAATAGGTTATCGACTAGCTCACCAAATGGGAGAAGATGAAGGAAACGTCCCAGAATATTTATGTTGCCTTCAGCCTCAATTTCATGGCATGCATTTTCTCACACTAAATGTAAAGAAACAAAAAGATCCTGGATTTTACACAGGTAGAAAATGTCTCCAGATTTTCTTCATAATTTCATGTATGCTCATTTTATACAGTTTTCAAATCTTACGTTTAGCATTGTCAGAAAAATCTTAGCAAAAAGTCAGTAGCTCCCCCGCCTAGGGTAGCAAATTCCCAGAGTATGTTAGCAACAAGAATGCAGGGTAGTGAATATTAAGTGTTTTATTCTGGGCTGTATATCCCAGTTACTTGTCTTACCATCCTGCCTCAGCGACTTCGAATGTTGGATTTCCAGGGCAGCAAGCGAACGGAAGACTGGCACGTAGAAATAGCTCAGAATGATGAAACACACGCACTGAATAATCCAAAACAAAAACTTTCTTGTTGGATAAACTGCAACTCTGATGATAAAGAGGGTTACCACGGACCAGTGTCCACTGCTGCCTCAGTTTCCTCTTCTGTAAAATGGGAATAATAACTACTTGTAGTGCTGGCGTGAAGGTTAGATGAAATATTTTATAAGCTCTGTGAAAACAGGGATTATGTCCTATTTACAATCCTCACTGCAGTGCCTTGACATGGTTGGCACTCAATATACTTCCAGGGATTCAGAAAAATATCTAAATGTCTTGAGAAATGTCAGGAAGGAATTCCCACATGGAAACACTAGATCTGACAGGAGAATAAATCGGTGAAATAATTCAGAATTTCATATTAGCACTTTGCTGTATTTTCAAATCAAAAGTCCAAGAAATATTGGAAATAGATGAATGTGTAAATGTGTGTCCATGTGCAATCGTATCCAATTCTGCAATTCCACAGACTGTAACCTGCCAGGCTCCTCTGTCCATGGGATTTCCCAGCCAAGAATACTAGAGTGGGTTGCGATTTCCTTCTCCAGGAGATCTTCCCATTCCAGGGATCAAACCCATGTCTTCTGTGTCTCCTGCATTGGAGGGCAAGTTCTTTACCACTAGCGCCACCTGGGAAACCCGATTAATTACTAAAACCCTCAGTACAGTTTGGTATCTATTGAAAATTTAATAAATGGAAGTTTTAAAAGCAGACTTTATAAATAAAATGACTCAATCAGCGGACCACATGTGGCAAAGTGCCCACAGCACTTTCAGACCAGGTCAGGCTGACACTGGTATTTATCAGTATTTATCATCTTGTGTGAGGGAGGGGAAAGGCTTTGACCTTTATGGCTATGTGGTCATGTATGCAGCAGGAGCTTTTATCAAACTGCTGTATTTGAAGAGCTCCAAGGACTCTTCCTTGATGCTGTAGAGACCTGAAACATTCTGGAGATTTGGGAGCAATTTACACTTAACTCTAAATCCCAGAAGCCCATCGTCCAGCTCCTCATCACCTTTCTATGAGCTCCTCTGGGACTGCTTGGTCTTCCTGTAGCACCTGCCTCCTCCTGAGTTAATAAGAAGGTGAGTAGGGAGTCAAGCAACACCCCTGCTTTTTGGACAGTCGGGTGATTTACTTTGTTCTTTTACCAAATATTTACTGAGCACCTACTAAGTGATGGCCCTGAAAATACAATGGTGAATACAACACAAATGTGGCCTCAGGCAAAGAGGTGATACTAGTGGAGCTCAGGTAGGAGGTGGGGACAGCCACAGCAGGAGCAAGCAGTGAGATGAAGAGGGCAGATCTACAGAGAGCTCTAAATGATGCTTCCAAACTGGTCTGGGGATGAGCTCTGGAATCAGTCTCTGGCCTGACTGAGGAGTACGGGGCATCACCTGCTCTCAAATGCTTCTTCGTGGGTCTGACATCTGGCCTATTGTCATCTCATTAGAAAAGTGGGTCAAGCAATGCTGAGGCGTGTGAGGCTGACCCTCCCTCCTTTAACAGGTGTGGCACCGAAGTCCACAGGGACTAAGTGACTTACTCAACACAGTGAAGCTAATTCAGGGCAACACCAAATCCATCAGGGCAAGTCCTGAATCCAGTTCAATACCTGTGGCTCCCACACAAAGTTATCTAGGCCATGCATCAGTCTCCCTCTTTGAATTAAAACAGCCTCCAGAAGAGAAGGGACTTGAGAGGAATGATAGCTCTTCATTCCAGCACAGTAAGGACTCCAACTTCAGTGATTCCTTGCAATCAGTCCATTATCAAGAGCATCTTTCTGTTCTCATATGACTCAGCCCCTGCCAGCAGCCCCCAGTTTCATCCTGCTGTGCCTGTGTAACCAAGCTAATCTCACTGGGAGCTGGCTCTAGAAACATAGCTGCTGCTCACAGACAGAGAGTGCTTGCTAGGGGCCAGGCACGGATTTAAGTGCCTCCTGGTAGCTCAGACGGTAAAGAATCCACCTGCAATGCAGGAGACCTTGGTTCAATTCCTTGGTCTGGAAGATCCACTGGAGAAGGGATAGATTACCCACTCCAGTATTCTTGGGATTCCCTGGTGGCTCAGCTGGTAAAGAATCCTCCTGCAATGCAGGAGACCTGGGTTTGATCCCTGGGTAGGGAAGATCCCCAGAAGAAGGGAAAGACTACCCACTCCAGTATTCTGGCCTGGAGAATTCCATGGACTGTATAGTCCATGGGGTCTCAGAGTCAGACACAACTGAGCAACTTTCACACAAACCTGTATAAAACTATTTAATGCTCACAGCAACCTATAACGTAATTAGGCACTAGTATTATTCCCATCTTGCCACTAAGGAAACTGAGGTGCAAAGGAAGTAAGTAACTTGCTCAAGGTCACAGAGCAAGTTTGTAAGGATTCAGACTCAGACAGTGAGGCTCCAGAAAGCATGCCCTGAACTACCACTCTATACTTCATTGCTGTTGTTTAGTCACTAAGTCATGTCTGGCTCTTTGCAATCCCCTGGACTGTAGCTCACCACGCTCCTCTGTCCATGGAATTCTCCAGAAAAGAATACTGGAGAGGGTTTCCATTTCCTTCTCTGGTTCTTCCCGACCCAGGGATTGAACTTGCATCTCCTTCATTCTTTACTACTTTGCCACCTGCGAAGCCCACACTGTCCTTACTCCTGTCTATTATCCACGGCTGAATCAAAACCACTCCAAACTTAGTGGCCTAAAACAATACAAATAGATTTACTCACCATTCTGTGGGTGAGAAATTCAAGCAGGAAAAAGTAAAAATGGCTTGTCTCTGTTCCATGGCATGTGGGGCTTCAGCTGGGATGGCTCAAATGACTTCACAGAGGTTACATGTTTGAGGTCTCAGTTTTCCTCCAACTGGTTTCTCCACGAGGCTAATATGGGCTTCCCCACAGCATGGTGGTATCATGGTGTCAAAAGGGAGCATTCCAATGTGCAAGTGCTTACTAAGTTTCTATTTGCATCAGACTTGCTAATAATTGGCCAAATTAAGTCACATGAGCCAAATCCAGAGTCCACCACAGGGGAGGGTAGTATGGGACTGGCAGTGGAGCATCTTACTACACCAGACAAGTGGGACACAAAAGTAGGGTGAGACAAACAGATCTTGGGGCAGGTTTCTGCTTCCTTGTTTCCCTGTACTGCCTTTTACAATGAATATACTCCCCATAGGAAGAAGGAGCTTAAAGCCAGTGCATATTACATTACAAGGAGTGGGGACAAGATTCTCTAGTGTCATAGATGTTATCATTTCTGGATACAAAGGACAGCATCAATTAATCACAATATGAATTTTTACCTCATTTGAAGAGACACAAGATAACTAAACTATTCAGGATGCTGAATATATTAATGGAAAATTTTCCAGAAAATGAGAGACTCCCAAAGGACTTCAAGATGTCCTATATCAGAGGTAAACTGTTAATGTTAATAAAATAAAGTAGAATCAACCCTGCACCCCCCACCCCCATGTCTTTAGCAAACTTGTTGCCCAATAAAGATTGACTGGAGAAATAGATAAGTTAATACTAGATTGCTGAGACATCATTTTAAAAAATGAGCAGGTCAATAATTTCTGAGACAGTAGGTTGAGAGTTTGAAAAATTACCTGGATATTTCTCCTTTGCTCAGAAAACAATAGAACCACCTGGAAATTTCAGTACAGTGAGCATAATCCTACTTCTTTTCCCAAATGATACTAGATGAGTCATTTGTTTCTCTACTGCTTTAATTCCTAAGCTATAAATTTCAATTATTAAGTAAATTTTTTAATTCTAAGCTCTAATTTCACAACTAGTTTTTGGTCCAATTACTCACCTAAAACTAATTAAAGTTAATCATATGTAGAGACAATTATAATTATATAACTATCATTCAGTTGAGTTCTTGTCTCACAGGTACATTTTTACACTTTTAGAAGCATCATCTTAGCAATGAACTACTAATACGGACATCTATCTATATTGTGTATCTGAATATGAGCTTGCATTTATTCTGAAGTGTAACTCAAGTTGTATGAGGTATAGTGAAGCAAAGCTGTGTACCAGCACACAGAATGATCTGTGTTTAGAACTCACTTAGCCCCAATAAAATCACGCAGAGATAAAAGTACACACTCTTTAAAATATGGAGCAGTTGAATTTAATTACGTTACCCTCAATTAGAAAGAATTCATTGGTGATGTCACTATGTCATGCTTGGGACAAACACATTAGAATGATCAGACAAAATGTGGCAGCCAGAACTTAAAGGGCTAAGCAGAGATGGTATTTTTCAGAAAGAATTCCCAGGTTAGAGTGGAGAAACTTGTGAGTCATTTTCAACCACTGACTCTTCTCTCTTTTAATAAGTGAGTCCATTGCCAGCAAGTTCATAGTAGATCATAATTCACCATGAGTTCCCTTAAGAAACTGAGTTATCTGTGGTGATTTAAGAGTCTCAAAATACAAAAGAAATGTGTAATTCTGTAAGAGTCTTAGATTCTGTACTTCCAGAAATAGAGACATGTCTACGTTCATACTGCCAATTTTCTAGAATTCAAGGAAGAGAGGCAAAGTCTACATGCAAAATGAAGGAAATTGTAAGGGTTCTGTAGTGTTCACACATGTACGTAGGCACAGGAATTTGGAAAGATCTAAATCTACTGGCGAGATTTCATTCATACCTGCTAGAAAATGTGATGATCCTCTATTTCACCAGAGCAATCTACACTTTACAAAATGCTTCCAGGTACATGATCTCATCTGATCAACACATCTTTGCTTGAAAGTGGGTATTAGAGCCCCCATTTTGAGATGAAGAACACAGGAAGGGGAAATTTTAATCTCCTTACCGAAGGTCACACTCCAATTGAGTGGCAGTACTACAACTGGATCCCAAGTCTTCCAGACAGACTTGACCCAAAGAGACTTGATACCAGACAGTTCTCTTTACACTAGGCAGAACCTCTCCCAGCCACTTCCTCTGATTCTCTTTGGTTCTTAAAAGTGTTCTCAAAAGATGATCCCCACTGCTGAAAAACTCTTGACTCTCATGTTTAGTCAACACTCACATCCATGGAGTAGGGAAAAGTCTTTTTGAAAAGACAAAATCTCCTAAAGTGAGAATTTGATAAGGCAGTACTTCCCTGGGGATGTTCTACAGAAATGTTTAGATAAGTTGAAATAAAGTGACTACACAGTCTTTTAGAGCTTTCAGATTCAGAGTCCCCGACCTCTGTGGGTCAAGGTTTTCTCAGTGATACAGAAGGTCTCAACTGGAAGATCTCTCAAGCCTTTTCTGAGCCTATGATTACATGATAATAGCTATAACCCCTAAATCTTTGAGATGGTTAGAATCCAGCTATTCTACCTCAGCCAGAAATAACTGCTCTTAAGATATTAAGATGTTTTCTTTCTTAGGAAAAGCTGTCAAGAAGAAGGCTCCACAGGTTTCTGGAGGAGGCAGTACCTGATTTTCCCAGATCAGAGTCACCCTGTTGCACTGTGCCTGAAGGCCAGTCTTTAGGGTCTGGAAAGTGCCATTTGGCTCATGGACATCATTTTGGCTTCTCAGTACAGCTGTTGGACCTGCCACCTTCTGGGCTATAGCAGCCAACTGTGAGACCAAACCAAGAGCAGAGGCATTGACGTTGGGACCCTTTGGAAATGGAACTTTTGAGAAGTTTAGGCATCTTTCTTTTACCTGCTCTTTCAACCAAGCAGTCAAGTCTGGATGCTTCTTCTCTGTTATAAACTCATATTCCTGCCTCATATCCTCCAGAACCTTAATCAGATCTTCTCCCGGGACTGCATCCAACTTCATGTTGACCTTGAAGTCATCTGGGACATGATGTTTCCCCATCTTCTGTCTAATAACAGAGAGAGAAACTGAATTGGCTGTGACAATCAGAAGGCCAGAAGTGTGTTGATTAGCAGCAGTTCACAGATCTATTAAAAAAATATCAGCTTATGTGGTTGTCACTCTTTTACTGGTTTGATTAGGATTCTTATTATTTGTTGATGACAAAGCAATGCTTTCTTTCCTCTTATAAATTTATAAAGCAAACAATAGCACTAGACAGGTTAAATAAATAAATAATAAAACTTTTAAGAAAGAAGAGGGCTTCACAAAAGGAGAGTTAACATTTATAACTTCCCACCATGATAGTTGCCTTATACATGATATTTCACTCAACCTAACCCTCACAACCATCCTATTACTCTTACATTAGAGAGGAGGAAAAGCAGGTGCAGAGAAATTAGTTTGCACAAGGTCACAAAAGCTATTATCGGTAGTTAGGATTCAAACTGTTTTTGAAGCCTCTGTTCTCTTTCCATGGACATATTTTGGCAACAGGAAAGCTAAAGATCATGAATAATAGGGGCTGTTATTTACATTAGCCCCTATATAATACAAAAAATTCTGGAGATAGGTGAATTCTTCAGGTAATGAACAGTCATAGGATAGAAAGAATGTAGATTTTATGGTGCCATGTTCCCAAAGTGTCCAATGGAAATGCTGTGACAGGGGGGAAATGGTTGATCTGGGAGTTAAGAGATCAGGGTTCTGGTACTAATTATTTTGCTCTTCAAGGGAATACAGTTTTAAATGCCATGCTTTAAGTAAGTAGCAATTCTGACCACAAGCTAGGAAATAATAACAATAATAGCAGCTAACATTCATGAGGGGCTTACATTGTGCCAGTCACTGTACCTTGCATTGCCTCATTTTCATCTTTACGATAACTCTAAAAGGTGAACATATGATTAGCCCCATTTTACAGCTGAGGAAACCAAAGCACCTAAAAGTGATGTAGCCTCCTCAAGGCTATACAGTAAGTGTGGTGCCAGGGTGCAAAACCAAGGAACCTGATTCTAGTGCCCACGTGATAAGCCGCCATGCTTTGAGTACAAGGACCATACGTATGTGGTTAAAAGCACTTAGAAATGCAAATCCAAAATGTAGATTAGGGGAGAGAGACTTCATTGAAATGCCAGATGCCCCACCAAGAGAAAGCATCATAGTTACATAGGGTCATTATTATGTCATTCAACTTGTTTCAAGAGCTGGTTCTGCCAGAGGTTACACTTGAGTATCTGAACATTTCGGTCAGAGCACCTGTTATGATCACGTAAAACTGCATCTAACAGAAACCCAGCATCAGTGACTTAATTGAATCAGGGTCTGTTTATCTCACATAACAAGCAGTTTTGGGTTGCACAGCTGCCATGCTGACTTGGGGACCTGTGCAAGGGCTCCTCTTCCCTTTCCAGGCTGCCACCCTTAAGAGGGTTGCTGTCATCCTTGCTTGAAAAATTGATGCTACACTTTCCTACCCCACTATATGAAGCAGCCAGTCACATGTGGTTATTTCCATTTAAATTAAATTGAAAATTCAGTTCCTCAGTTACACTAGCTACATTTCACATGTTTAATTGTCACAAGGGGCAGATGGTTACTATATTGGCCAGTGCAGATATAGCACATTTCCCTCATCAGAGGATGTTTTGTTACACAGCATTGCTCTAGAAAATACATCTGCAAACTTAGCAGGAAGAAGGGAAAAGGGAGGAAAAACAAGTGAGTGCCAACTGAGACTATGCCTTTTTAACAAAAAAGCAATAGCTTTCACAGAGTCCTCACAGTAGGATTTTGCTTTCATTTCATTGGTCATAATTACAGCACTTCTAGATCCAAAGGACCATTCCTTGATCCAAAGGAGTTTTAAGTGGGCCTATCGCTGCCCTGAGCTAAAATGGGAGCTGTGGGTAAGGAAGAGGAAAGAATATATAATTAGCTAAGTAAGTAGCTATCTTTGCTAGCCTCATCAGCACATGTGAGTTGTGCTTTAAATTAGGCCAGGTTTCCCAAAACAGAACGACAAAACCAGGCAGTAAACATCTGTCCTTTTACAGATGTGGGGTCCTGGGCAGGCAAAGGGAGTAAAGTCAGTGATGACTGCCACCTGGTAGTTCCTCTCAGGCATGAGTGAACATTGAAGCAGGAAAACCAATGTGTCTAGACTTGTTCAGAAAGTGCCCTGGTCTTAAGCCCATAGGCCTTCCAAATACCAGTTGATAGACTGTACTGGGCAAAGGGTAGGGTCATGCTGAGGAGACAGGTGACCTGCAGTCTGCCCCACAAAAGTAGCTAATGTGGGCAGTGGCCAACTTCTCTGAGGTGGCCACCTGGCCTGATACAGCCTCTTGAGTGTAATTCTTCATGGGCTTTCTTAAGAGGATGAGTATTTTTGCTGTGCTCAGGCTGCCCACAACTGGGAAGGGTTTGCATAATGTGTTCAAATGGCAGGAAGGAAGGCTACAGATGGCTCTCAGGCCTCCAGCTGGCAAGCCACTAAACTCCTGCAGTAATGAGTTCAAATTGTGATGGCCCAAATATTGGTGATAACAATATCTGGCTGCCTGCACAGGCATAAATGCAGTGTCTCGATATGGTAGTAAAGAGGTGACGCCTGGAGAATGAAGATAAACTTTGCTTCAACATTTTGTCCCTGGCCAGTCTACAGGAAAACAAAAAATAATTGTATATAAATACAAAAGGTTGAAAGGCAATGCGCTTACATGTTTCCCTTATTGTCACCAGCCCTTTGCCTAACTCCAGATTTTGACAAATGCTTGGTTTTTGCTGTTGATAGAATAAAAGGATGACTTTGTTTGAAATGCATCAGGAGACAAGGAAAATTATTTGTTTGCCCCTAAGTAATTTTTCAAGAGGAAAAGCAATGATGACAGTTATTTCATCTCTAACAGATGCAAGTTCAGTTCAGTTCAGTCGCTCAGTCATGTCCGACTCTTTGCAACCTCATGGACTGCAGATGCAAACCCATCCCCAAACAGACATCTGGAGGCTGGAACACTGAACTAATACATTGCATCAATGATTATATTGATAGCTATTCTGAAATATGGAGATAGCAAAGAGAAGTTTGAAAAAGCATTTGGAAAATAAAATCTATGGCTATCTAGGACTTTAGGTAAACAAATATCCAGCCCTGAAACTATGATTCAGTATGGGATGAAGGGTGGGAAAAGTTAAGGGAAGGAATTCTGTTTGATATGTGCTGCAAACCTCTGAAACTTGGAGAACATGAAACCCTTCAGTTGAGTTCAGTCGTTTAGTAATGTTCGACTCTTTGTGACCCCATGGACTGTAGCATGCCAGGCTTCCCTGTCCTTCACCAACTCCCAGAGCTTACTCAAATTCATGTCCATCAAGTTGGTGATGCCATCCAACCATCTCATCCTCTGTCATCCCTTTCTCCTCCTGCCCTCAATCTTTCCCAGCATCAGGGTCTTTTCAAATGAGTCAGTTTTTCACATCAGGTGGCCAAAGTATTAGAGTTTCAGCTTCAGCATCAGTCCTTCCAATGAATATTCAGGACTGATTTCCTTTAGGATACACTGGTTGGATTTCCTTGCAGTCCAAGGGACTCTCAAGAGTCTTCTCCAACACCACAGTTCAAAAACATCATTTCTTCAGCACTCAGCTTTCTTTATGATCCAACTCTCACATCCACACGTGACTACTGAAAAAAACCATAGCTTTGACTAGATAGGCTTTTGTTGGCAAAGTAACGTCTCTGCTTTTTAATATGCTATCTAGGTTTGTCACAGCTTTTCTTCCAAGGAGCAAGCGTCTTTTAATTTCATGGCTGCAGTCACCATCTGCAGTGATTTTAGAGCTCCCCAAAATAAAGTCTATTCTAAAGGAGATCATTCCTGGGTGTTCATTGGAAGGACTGATGCTGAAGCTGAAACTCCAACACTTTGGTCACCTCATGCGAAGAGTTGACTCACTGGAAAAGACTCTGATGCTGGGAGGAATTGGGGGCAGGAGGAGAAGGGGACGACAGAGAATGAGATGGCTGGATGGCATCACCGATTCGATGGACATGAGTTTGAGTGAACTTTGGGAGTTGGTGATGGACAGGGAGGCCTGGCGTGCTGTGATTCATGGGGTCGCAAAGAGTTGGACACGACTCAGCAACTGAACTGAACTGAACTGAAAATAAAGTCTCTCACTGTTTCCAATATTTCCCCATCTATTTGCCATGAAGTGATGGAACCAGATGCCATGATCTTAATTTTCTGAATGTTCATATCTATTGTCAGGGTTCTATTTGCTGAAGAAGGTCAAGATTGATTCAATGATCCAGATGTGTTGATTTCCTGTGTCTGTCATAACAAATGCCACATTCAAGTTGGTTTCAACAATAGAAATGTATTCTCTCAGTCTTGGAGGCCAGAAGACCAAAACCAAGGTGTCAGCAGAGCTGTTTTTTTCTGAAGGCTATGAGGGAGAATTGGTTCCATGCATCTCCCCTGGCTTCTGGTGCTTTGCCTGAAATCTTTGGTGTGCCTTGGTTTGTGTCAGGGTAAGTCCAGGCTTCACATGGCACTTCCCCTGTGTCTTTGTCTCTGTGTCCAAGTTTCCCCTTTTTATAAAGACATAGTCATATTAGAATAGGGGTCGCCCTCATGGCCTCATTTTAACTTGATCCAGTGTAAAGATCCCAAGCCCAAACAAGATCACATTCATAGGGACTAGGGATTAGAATTTCAGCATTTTTTGAAGGGATGCAATTCAATCCATAACACCAGGTAGCCCTGGTCAAATAATTACTTCACTTTTACACTTCATTATTGGAGACTGAGTTACATAAAAATTAACTTGACAGTATCACTTCTGTGGGCTTCCCTAGTGGCTCAGATGGTAAAAATCCTCCTGCAATGCAGGAGAGCCAGGTTTGATCCCTGGGTCAGGAAGATCCCTGGAGAAGAGAATGGTACCCTACTCCAATATTCTAGCCTGGAGAATTCCATGGACAGAGGAACGTGGTGGGCTACAGTCCATGGGGTCAAAAGAGTCAGACACAACTGAGCCACTAACTTTATCACTTTTATTCCTTGGGAATTACTCACATAGAAAAAAAGCCCCTCTCATTTTCTGGATGTTTGCAATCTACAGTCTTTTTCTTTTCTTTTTTATAAAGTAAAATTGGTTTTTATTTTTTTTTTTTCAAATGTTTTTTTTTCTCCTTTTTTAATTTATTTTTTAATTTATTTTATTGGAGGCAAATTACCTTACATTAATATGTTGGTTGGTTTTGCCATACATTGACACGATAAAGCTCAAAACGTACTGTTCCAATCTAGGACTCAGAATTATATATTTCAAATAGTTTTCCGTCGCCTTACTTTCAACCCACTTAAGAGAATCAAGACCTTGAATTTGGAAATTACTCCTGTTTTAACGTTTAGTGACTTCCTTAAAAATTGAAAAGTTTAATATTTAATTCAATTCGACCAGCCTTTGCAAAAAAATTCTCTGGGAATTTGAGGACAAACTCCATGATGTTTTTTACCTGGATGCTGCTGAAAGGAAGAGGCCAGAATGCCTGGTCCCTCCTGACCTAACCATTCTCACTGTCACAGGTGGAAAAAGTAGAGGACTGGGTGTGGAACTCTGCTTTTAAGCAAGCAGCTGCAGTTTTAGGGAAGCAGTAACAAAATTAAGTGAATTTATTTAGAGGACCCAGAAATCCCTATAAGCCAAACCCCAACTCCACATAAATATTCTTTTTCTTGTCCTGCTACTTAAGGTCTGTTCCCAAGGATTCAAGAATCCAGAAGAGAACTGCCTTCCCTTAATCTCCTCCTCTTTATTTCCCACCCTTCCAACCTCCCAAATAAATGAAGAAATAATAGAAAAATACCCAGAATCACTCCCTGTAAGAAAAAAATCTAAGAGATCATGGATCAAGTGAGTGTGTGAGGGTTTTGACTTTTTAAAAAATAGCCTCCCAGAATACAGCACTTACAGACTCTTTTGAACACTATTAAGTCACCCATCATCATTCTCTTTCCAAAGCTAAATAATCTCAGTTTCTTTAACCTTTTCTCCCTGGTCCTGTTTTATAACCTTCTGATAGTATCTGTGTTGCTCTCCTGGACCCTGTCTGAGTTCCTTTTCAATTTTAGAGTCAAAAACTGGATGCTGTCATCAAATCAGTGCTGAACCCATGTGAAAGATGCCATAAAGAGTAAAAACAGTGTTGCAGCCTGAGACATGTGGGCAGGGGCAGGGAGGGAGGGCACACGGATGGGGGACAAGGAGAGTATAGGATTGTAAATTCTTAAAAATAAAATGCGTGCTATAAATGCCAAAGAGCACTAGTGCTAATTAAACAGGCTTTCCCCCCCTAGAAACATCAGCTTGTGATATAAGACACAGGAAATATGGAGGCTGACAACATCCTTGTTAGGAACGGCCTTGTGTCAGCAAGGTTTGGGCAGCTTCCCAGGAGGATGTCAGCAGCACAACAAGTTAGCTCACAGGCGTCTACTTACAACATAATCGTGTCTACTTCATGACAACTATTGGGCTATTCACTGCATGAGGAGATTTGTCCCTCTTGTCGAGGGCTTTCCAACAGGCCATTTAGAAACAAGTGACAGTGTGGACGTGGCAGCACCAACGCTGTCCTGCCACAGACTCCTTTGGCCTCAGCCTCCATCACAACCCTAAATTACATTTAACTGAACCAAAGCTCTGTACAGCCTTCGATCGCTGCTCCAGGGAGCTCACAGCTTCCCAGGCTCATCTTCCTTTGAGCACCTGAGCCTCATGAAGACCTTTCCCCTGTATCCGTTCCGTTCCGTTCCGTCACTCAGTCGTGTCCGACTCTTTGTGACCCCGTGGACTGTAGCCTACCAGGCTTCTCCGTCCATGTATAGCCAATAGGATGGACCAAGTGTGCTCCTTACTACTTACACTCTCTTCACTGTTCCCAGTGTATCTCCTTCCTCATCTGTTTCCCAGAGTTGCTGGTCGTATTCTAATTTCCTCCATCTTCAACACAAAAGGTGAGAGTTGGACCATAAAGAAGGCTGAATGCCGAAGAATTGATGCTTTCGAAGTGTGGTGCTGGAGAAGACTCTTGAGAGTCCCTTGGACTGCAAGGAGATCAAACCAGTCCATCCTAAAGGAAATCAACCCCGAATACTCATCAGAAGGACTGATGCTGAAGCTGAAGCTCCAATACTTTAGCCACCTGATGCAAAGAGCTGACTCATTGGAAAAGACCCTGATGCTGGGAAAGAATGAGGTTAGGAGGAGAAGGGAGTGACAGAGGATGAGATGGTTGGATGACATCAGTGACTCAATGGACATGAGTTTGAGTAAACTCAGGGAGGCAGTGAAGGACAGGGAAGCCTGGCATGCTGCAGTTCATAGGGTCACAAAGAGGTGGACACAACTTAGGGATTGAAAAACAAAAACAACACAAAAGACAATACATGGAATCTAGAAAACTGGTACAGATGAACATATTTGCAAGGCAGGAATAGAGACATAGACTCAGAGAAGAGAGTTATGTACACGAGGTGGGGATGTGGGAAGCAGAGGGTTGGATAAATTGAGAGAATAGGATTGATAAATATATACACTTGCTATTTAATTGCTAAGTCGTGTTTGCAACCCCACGGGCTGTAGCCCACAAGGCTCCTCTGTCCATGGGATTTCCCAGGCAAGTATACTGGAGTGGGTCACTATTTCTTTCTCCAGGGGATTTCCCAACCCAGGGATTGAAAGCGCATCTCTTGCATTGGCAGGCAGATTCTTTATTGCTGAGTCACTGGGGAATGTGTAAAACATCTAGCTAGTGGGAAGCTGCTGTATAGCATGGGGAACCCAGCTTGGTGCTCTGTGATGACCTAGAGGGGTGGGATGCGGTGGAGCAGTGGAGCGGGCAGGTGGTGGAAGGGAGGCTCGAGATCAGGAGATATATGTATACATACAGCTGATTCTCTTTGTTGTATAGCAGAAACACAACATTGTAAAGCAATTATACTCCAATAAAAAAAATCATGCAGCCAAAACCAAAAAAAAAGACTTCATGGTAAGAATGTCATCCTCCAGTCTTGTCTTTACTTATATTGCCTCTAATTTATTCTTCATATTTCTCCCTCCCTTCTCCCCCTCCATGCCCACACACTCCACCCATTTTACACACACCCATACACGTCTCTCTTCATAAAACCATTTAGTTCCTGATTTGGGTCTCAGATAAACAAATTGATCTTGTTTATTTTCCAATTCATTCACATCTCTTCCCTTGAGTGTCCAAGATGTATTTGTAATTGTAATCTAGACCAAGATAGAGATTATCCAAGCAGTTGCACACCCCTCCCTCCAGGCTCTCAAATTCACAGGCCTTGGTGAATTGAAGGGGCATATGTAATCTTGGGTAATAACAGAAAAATTCATGGAAATCCCCAGGTGTTACAGGGAGTGTAAACTAAAAGGTATCAAGCAGAGCAACAAACATAGGATTCACTGGGAGAATAAAGGTTACGGGAGAACCTCCACTTATTTTTCATGATACAAACAATTCTATTGACTTTAACTTTTCAAGCTGAGACCTTCCTGCATCATTCGGTATTTGATGAAGATGAAATGTAACAGGGTCACATGTCATGTCATTTATAATAACTTAGTATTATGGTTGGTTGGGAAATAAGACCAGGCATATGAGGCTCACAAATTTGCTTGCTGTAAATTTCCAGCACCTGTTTATGATACAGCTTTACTGAGAAAACAGTTCCAACAACATTATAGAGTGTGGCTCACGAATGTTATTAACCATTTATAGTGCATGTTACAAATTTAAAAAGGTTTTCAACTTTACAGACAATCCATAGGTTTATGAATTGAAAGCCACTGAAATAAATCATCCTTGGTAATGAAAGGGAAAAAAGGGACATGATATAATTTCTATTTGTCAAGATATAATGATGTCACCATCCATTTATACTCTGCATTTAAAGGTTGAAGCTATTCAACAAATCTCTCCTCAGCCAAATACATCTGGTACCTTAATGGAGGCCACGGCACAGGTTTCACATATCACCCACCAATTAGAACAGAAGGTAAAACTTGTTTTTTCCTAGCTGAGCAATTTATTTGAACAATAACTTTTAATGTAGTGAATAATAGCAAGACCTTAAAAATGTAATCACTTTTAGATGATCTCTCTGAGTAGTTTGTAGATTAAACACATTTGCTTCTGGAGGTGCTATTTGTATCCCAAACACTGCTTTGATTTATTGATTCCTTTAATCAATAATTCAGTTAATCACTATAAAGACAGAATATGGGGTTGTTGGTCAAGTTTTACCTTAACAACATGTACCTATGTACACGGCTGCCAGGAACAGTTGAAGGGGTTGTTCACTGCTCAAAGAGGCCAACCTGAGGGCCAGTATGGGTTGAAATATAGTCTTCCATCCAGAGAACAATCCTCATGCCCTGACATTGGCTACATTTGTCAGGGGAATGGGGCACATACAGACTATTGACATCCTTTGTACTTAGGGAATATTGGATATAGGATAGTCTTAGAAAAAACTGTCTTAATTCTGCGTTTATGGCAGTCCACCTGCTAGGGAGTACCATGCATGCTCAGTCGCTAAGTCATGTCCAACTCTGCAACCCCATGGACTGTAGCCCACCAGGCTCCTCTGTCCATGGGATTTCCCAGGGAAGAATACTGGAGTGGGTTGTCATTTCCTTCTCCAGGGGATCTTCCTGACTCAGGAACTGAATCTGCATCTCCTGCATTGGAAGGAGATTTACCACTGAGCCACCTGGGAAGTCATAGGGCATACCAGGCAACACTAATTCCTCACCCAAGACTCAGTGCTGGTTGAGTGTAAACTAAACGTGCCAAAGAGCTCAGTGAAAGGCCTGCTGCTGCTGCTGCTGCTAAGTCGCTTCAGTCGTGTCCGACTCTGTGTGACCCCATAGACGGCAGCCCACCAGGCTCCGCCATCCCTGGTATTCTCCAGGCAAGAACACTGGAGTGGGTTGCCATTTCCTTCTCCAATGTGTGAAAGTGAAAAGTGAAAGTGAAGTCACTCAGTCTTGTCCGACTAGTAGCGACCCCATGGACTGTAGCCCACCAGGCTCCTCTGTCCGTGGGATTTTCCAGGCAAGAGTACTGGCGTGGCTTGCCATTGCCTTCTCCGATGAAAGGCCTAGTCTCATTTAAATTCTGTTTGGTGGTTGAAAACACCATCTCTCAGAACTCTCAAGGAGATTCGTTCTGATTGGGAAAATGTTTTGAGAAGTTCTTGGAATAAAAGTGGAGCTTAAGAACATAAAGTTTCAGAGAAAGGGGGGTGTTACTCTAGATAGTAGAAAGGATAAATAGAGCATGGGTTGTAAGAGACAGGAAAGGTTTCAAAAGGAAAAGGGGGAAAGATCAGAGAAGAGAGAAAGGAGCACCATAGCCCAGCCTCCTGTTGTGTAGTGTCACCCCTTCCTATAAACACCTTCCAGTCTCTACAAAAATTGGTACAGTTGGTTGCTTACAAAAAAGAATAATAATTAAAATAATTAAGTGATTCAATTCTGCTTCCAGGTCAAAATAGACACATCAAGTGAGGCTGCAGGGACCAGAAAGACCCCAAGTGTGTGACTTTGACTCCTTCCAACTGTGAAATCTGTGGCCTGGAGACAATCTCTCTTAGCACAGGAGGAGGTTCCCCATCACTCCCCTTTACTGAGTGACAAAGAAAGATGTTTGTAACAAGTACTTCAGTGCTACACATACATCATCTCATTTAATCTTCAGGTGGAAGATGGAATTATTCATTCCATTCTGCAGCTCAAGAAACTGAGACTTATACATGGTTATACTATCTGCTCAGAGTGACAAAGTCCACGAGGAGTGGAGTTGGGACTGACATCTCAGAGTTCAATTCAGTCGCTCAGTCGTGACTGACTCTTTGCAACCCCATGGACTGCAGCACGCCAGGCTTCCCTGTCCATCACCAACTCCTGGAGCTTGCTCAAACTCATGTCCAACGAGTAGGTGATACCATCCAACCATCTCATCCTGTTGTCCCCGTCTCCTCCTGCCTTCAATCTTTCCCAGCATCAAGGTCTTTCCTAATGAGTCAGTTCTTATGGGCTTTCTTTCAATGAGCAAGTGTTTTTCAATTTCATAGCTGCAGTCACCATCTGCAGTGATTTCGGAGCCCAAGAAAATAAAGTCTCTCACTGTTTCCATTGTTTCCCCATCTATTTGCCATTAAGTGATGGGACCAGATGCCATGATCTTCGTTTTTTGAATGCTGAGTTTTAAGCCAGCTTTTTCACTCTCCTGTTTCACCTTCAACAGGAGGCTCATTAGTTCCTCTTTGCTTTTTGCCATTAACGTAGTATCATCTGCATATCTGAGGTTATTGACATTTTTCCCGGCAATCTTGAAGCCAGTTTGTGCTTCATAGAGCAAAACATTTCACATGATGTACTCTGCATATAAGTTAAATAAGCAGGGTAACAATATACAGCCTCGATGTACTCCTTCCCCAATTTGGAATCAGTCTGTTGTTACATGTCCAGTTCTAACTGTTCCTTCTTGACCTGAATACAGACTTCTTAGGAGGCAGTTCAGGTGGTCTGGTATTCCCATCTCTTTAAGAATTTCCCTTAGCTTGTTGTGATCCACACCGTCAAAGTCTTTGGCATAGTCAATAAAGCAGAAGTTTTTCTGGAAATCTCTTGCTTTTTCTATGATTCAACGGATGTTGATAATTTTATCTCTTTTGGACTGATGTCTAACACTTTCAGAATCCAGAGGCTCTATTCTTCTTTTTTCAGTAGTGGTAAAATCCACGTAACATTAAATCCACCATTTTAACCATTTTAAAGTGCACAATTCAGCGGCATTTAGTGTATTCATAATGTTGAGTGACCAATACCACTATCTAGAGAACATTTTCATCAGCCCACACACAAATCCTCTATGCTTAAGCAGCCACCTCCACTCTCCTCCCCCGACCCCTCCCTCCAACCACCCAGAAATCATTAATCTGCTTTCTATCTCTCTGGCTTTACAGAGGCTCTATTCTTATCTGCTATATTGTACCCAGCACCCTGGTGAAATATGGAGGAGGGTTTAGGGTGCTCCCAACAGCTCCCAACAAAGTCACGGAGATTAAGAGCTAGAGCTGGACAACAGAAGCATTGGGATGTATTGAGAGGGTAAGAGGTTGTCCTGGTGGTTTTACTTGTAAAACTACATTTTCAGTGCCGAGGTCTTTGAGTTAAGATACAGGTTAATTTAAAGATGTGAGGGGAGCTGAAAGTTAAAAGCTTAAGCTATAGAAAAGGATGAAAAAAGTCCAAGCATCCAGCTTGGTAAATCATGGAGGTGAAGAAAGGGCAGTCATCATTAAGTGAATAGGAACACATATGGAAAGGCTTTTGAGGAGAGAGAGTCCCTCCGCATTATGGAAAATGATTCATGAAAGTGAGTGCTTTTAACAGTCACAATCTTTTTTTTTTCCAAAATATTATTTTGCTCTCCATACTGTACTGCTGTCTTAACAACCAGGAATCACTGCACTCCTGGCTGCAGGAGGTACAGACTATGCGATGTTACTAGGGGAGCAGGAGGAAGGGCACCAGGCACTCGGTGATCAAGCAGCTAAACAGAACAAGACGAGAAGGAGCTAGCGCTGGGGCTTCGGATGCTTCAAAATGTACAAACCTCCCGGAATTTTTTAAGTAATAAGTAAGTGTCTGTTTCCTAGGTTCATGGATGGTCTTTGGTGGTCGACCCCACTTAGACCACTGTTTGGGGTATTCTAAGAAAGGAATTACTCTATGTAAGCATGTGTGAAGTTGAAATATAAAACAGCTGTCTGATCCCTGGCCCAGGTGAAAGGTCTCCTATGCTTTTTTGATTCCCCAAGAATCTGTCCCCTTGTTACTTCGCCAGGTTCTGCTCTCCATTTAACACAAGCTTCAATCTTACAACACAGGCTTTCAATTTTTCTGGAAGAATACAACTCTCTTATTCACCCATCACAGACAAATCTCTGGGTCCCACTTTTCTTTGATCCCTTCATCTGTAGCTACCTGCACCCAAAGTGAAAGTGAAAATGTTAGTCACTCAGTCATGTCCCGCTCTTTGGACTGTAGCCTGTCAGGCTCATCTGTCCTCGGAATTCTCCAGGAAAGAATCCGAGAGTGGATTGCCATTCCCTTCTCCAGGGGATCTTCCCAAGGGATTGAATCCAGGTTTCCTGCATTGCAAGCAGATGCTTTACCATCTGAGCTATCAGGGAAACCTCACTTTCCTCCCTGCACCTACCTGCTGCAAATTAGCCTAAGCAAGCAGTTTTCACCTAGGAGTCAGGGAAAGGAATACTGTGCCCAATAGGATGTTTGAAGTTCAGGAGAAGAAAAGAAAAGGTAGTGTCTTCTCTGTCATGATTTGGGAGTCAGTTTTGCCTCCACATAGGCAGGAAAGCGGACTAGGTGCCCTTCCTCCTGTCCACTTCTGGCACTTAGGCAATGCCTAGCAGGGAAGACCTGAATGCCCAACCACCTTCATCCTGTGAGTGACCTGAGCCTGCCACAGAGTGACTGTGGTTTGGATTTCCCTTTGCTCCACTAGCTCTCCACCATACTTGCTTCAAGGTGCAGCTCTCAGCCACTTACAGCTTAATCTGGGCCTTGGGAATTTTTCTCCTTCCTGTATTTCTTTAGCACATTTATAATCTATGCCACAAAATCTAGCATGCATGCATGCTAAGTCACTTCAGTCATGTCCAACTCTTTGCAACTATATGGACTATAGCCCGCCAGACTCCTCATAGGATTCCTCCAGCAAGAACACTGGAGTGTGTTACCTTGCCCTTCTCCAGGGGATCTTCCCAACCCAGGGATTGAACTCACATCTCTTATGTCTCCTGCATTGGCAGGCAGGTTCTTTACCACTAATGCCAACTGGGAAGCCCTCCAAAATCTAGCATTTGAATCTAATTTAGAGCATGGTTCTCAATCTTTAATTTTAGCTCATATTTCTGCAGGTAACAGTGGCTCTTCATAGGAACTGTTTTTGAGGTAAGAAGGTATAGGCTGAACTCCTGCCTCTGCCCATCATTGCGTGACCTTGGAGAAATCCTATAACTTCTCTTTGAAGAATAGGGATAACAACACTTGCTCCCTCATTTATTTCTAAGCATCTAATGAGATCATGTATGTGAAATTATATTGTAAAGCACACATGAACAATGTATTGTCTAAATTTCAAGAGTCCATGTCTTGTGTCTTCCAATTAGGTTGTGATTTCCTTACCAATCATCATCAATCAACTTTGAAAAATGAGACAATATCTTTTTCTAAATTAATTTTTAAGCCAAAATATTTACTTCTATTCTCCTCTTACTGTAAGTAAACATTTAAAGGCTAACTTGAGCATCTTTTTAGCTTTCTGTGTCTTATTATCCTTATGCTAAGAACAAAATCCCATCTTCTGCACAATACTACAGGCAGAAGGAAATATACCCAATATGGAATTTGTGAGTTGAGACAGACATTGAGGTGAGCGTATCCATTATGGGGTTAAAACAGGTTCAAGGCTACAGAACAACTAACAGTGGAAAGAATATTACAAAAAAGATAGTTTATATTTGCTAAAGAGAACAAATTTTTGGAGCCTTCTAGAAGTGCCTTTTTATATACAATTTATATGCTAATTGTAAATCACTTGAATATATTAGATAAAGCAGGTTCCCTAAGGACTTACTGTTGGTACAATTTGTCCTTAAAAAAAAAAGAGAGAGAGTTCAATATTTGAAAAGCCCATAGTGCCACAATGGTCTCAACAGCCTACCTAGCGTGCCCCCAGTCCTCTACAATTTCCTTCCTTGTTCTATCAGCTTCGGCCACACTGGCTTCCTCGCTGTGCCTCAAGAGAGCTGTCTGGGGGTCTTGACACTGGCTGTTCTCTCCAGGTAGAGTGCTCTATTCAGGACTCCCAGGACTAACTGCTTCCCTCCCTTCAAGCCTTTGCTCAGACCTTCCATCCTCAGACAGGCTACTCCGACCACACTGCAGAAGCTGAATTTGCAGTCCTCCTTTTTGTATGCTGTTCTTCTGCTCTATTTTTTCCATAGCACTGATCACCTCTTAAGACAATAGATAACACACTTCCTTCTTGAATATATCACCTCTCTCTCCCGGGCAGCATGTAAGCTTCACAGGCAGAAATTTCTGTACCGTTTATTACTGTATCCCAAGCACCTAGAATGGGACTTCCCAGGCGGCACACTAATAAAGAATCCACCTGCCAATGCAAGAGATATGGGTTTGATCCCTGAGTTGGGAAGATCCCCTGAAGAAGGAAATGGATACCCGTTCCAGTATTCTTTTCTGGAGAATTCCATGGACAGAGGAGCCTGGTGGGTGACAGTCCAGGGGGTCACAAAGAGCAAGAACAACAGAGCAGAAGTACCTAGAACAGTGCCTGGGATGCAGACACTCAGTACACTGTTTTGAATGAAAGAATACGAAAGGTGCTTTGTAACGTGGGATTTGACATCAGAGATTTACCTGGAAAGAGAGATTTCCAAGGAGACTTCAGAGATCTTCTGGTGAAAACATGAAAAACAGTAGATCAGAAAAACAATGGAATAGAGAACGTGAAAAACAGTAATGAGAAAGACGAAACAGAAGTGCGATGAGGAAGGAAGGGAAGACCACGGCACCCTTTCCCTCATGGACCAAAATTCCCACACAACTCAGTTTGATTTTAATTTTTTGTTTATTTTGCTCTCCTTTAGGCTGGTCAGCAAGGAGTTGAGAGTAGAGCTGAAACAATCTAAAGGTTTCTCAGTGGCCTGTGGATTTCTGGAGGTCAGGGCAATTTGAGCAGCAGCCCAAAAAGATCTCAGCAAAAAGACAGTTGGGGAGGATAAATAGATTCACTCTCCCCATTCCAGAGGAGGTCAGCCTCATCCCAAAACAGAGAAGAATGGGAGGAAGGAAGAATTGACCAGGTCTCTAAATGAGCCATAGCATTTATGGTAAACATCTTTCCTTTGAAAGTGGAAGTGAAAGTCACTCAGTCATGTACGAATCTTTTCGAGTCCATGGACCAGTCCATGTAATTCTCCAGGCCAGAATACTGGAGTGGGTAGCCTTTCCCTTCTCCAAGGGATTTTCCCAACCAGGGATTGAACCCAGATCTCCCACATTGCAGGTGGATTCTTTACCAGCTGAGCCACAAGGCTTCTCAATATGCAGTGGAAGTACAGAGTCTCAACCACTGGACCACCAGGGAAGTCCTCAGGCTTCTCAATATGAACTGGATCTCACAGGGCTTCCAGAGACAGTATGTGTATGATAGGAGGGAAGGTGGGGACATGGGCATTGGGCTTAATCTGCCATTCCCTTTTATAATCCATTCTAAACAGAATTGGATATTCATCCAAGTCTTTATCTGGACACTCCTGGGCCTTCTTGAGTAAACCAGGAAGTGATGTTTTCTATTAATAACAATCCATGTACAGAATGCCCATGCCAACATTTAGCCTTTAACTTGATACTTTGTTCTAAAATTTAAGCATGACCTTGGAGAAAAATGAAGGACTTAGGTTCTCTTATTCCAGATTGTATAGGATTCCTTCCTGGTTGCAAGGGCATTTGTTAACTTATTTTTCTTTAGAACCATAACCTATTTCCTAAAGTGTCCTAATACATTTCCCAGATTCAGAAAGGAAGAGAGGAAGGAGGGAAGAAAGAGGAGGAGAATATCACTTATTTTCTTCCCCTGAAATATCATTCTCCCTTTGTCAGTTTCCTTTGTGGATATGAAGCCACTTCTGCAGTGCCCTGACCTTGGCCGCACCTGAAAGCAGAAACTTCATAAAGGAATAACACACTTGATGGAATCAGGTAGGAAGAACATATCAGTCATATTTATCAAATGAGAACTTAGCGAGAGTCAGACTCAGCCTCCACTTAGCTACACATAGGTCAAGAACAATCCCAAATGGTTGGGATGTGAGACTAATATTTTCTTTAGTAAAACACAGCAGTGGTTAAATCATGATGATGTATGACAGAAATCAAACCAATATTGTAAACCAATCATCAAACAATTAAAATTTAAAAACACAGCAAGAGACATGTTGGTTCCCCATTTCTTGCTGTTCCCCAATCTCATGCACTTCTCATAAAACAAGCTTAATCCTGTTACACAGTATGGAAGCAGGTTTTCAAAAAGAAATTGGATTTCTATTGATTGCCAGCCGATGAAATTCTTACTGCACACACGGGTCTGTGAGATGTTTCTTATGCTACTGCTGTGGGCAATATGCTGGGCACCTATGTTTTTTCAAGAGACAGCCACACATTGTAGTATAATGCTTGAGGTTTTTATCTTTTCCTATTAGGCAGGAGTCATTTCAACAAGCTCTCCTTCAAAAGAGAACATGACAAGCTATATTAATATGTGCCCTGTACTGTTATGAGCCCCCAGTCACAGTGACTAGAGTTTCCTTAAGCACAGACCTCCCTATAGATTAGAACATATATCTTAAGCACCAATGTTAAAGTTAATGCAAAAGTTCAGAGGTGCAAAATAATTTAAATGTGCCCAAGTAGTAGCAATAACATCTCTAAAATCTCACCAGTGAATTATGGATATGTGGAATATTAAAAATGCAAAGCTAACTCAATTTGCATTCGCAATGCCCCCTAGCTGTTACGGGGAGGAGGAAATTGCTTTCTGCTGAATTCAAGGGCACACTACTTAGTGCTGTATTTAAGTCAAGGAGGAAAATCATTCATTTTTATTCTACCACTTAACTTGTGCTTATGTAATCTGTCTGGCACTGGAGTCAGTTGTCTGATATTATTTTCAATCACAGAAAGAGAATATATAATTCAATCATTACACCTTTATTTTCACTTGCTTGGCGATCTTCTGGAGTCTTACCACCAGTAAACGCCAGCCTGTCATCAATCAGTGTTCAACTCCAGGTCCATTTCTGACAGACAGCACCAGCCATGAGCATTATTATTTTTATTTTTGAGGAGGGGAATGAAGTAAAGATAAGGTTACATTTCCCTGATCAGCTGGGCAGATACTGCATTTCTTCATTTCCTCATTTCTTCAGTGAGGCTCCCCACCCATAACCCATCATTTGTCATCCATAAGCCACTTCTCCCCAGCAGGGAAATCCTCAAAGGTAGGGTAGACATGCAAATTAGTAGCTAATATATTGCAAAGCAGGAGCCTGCTTTCAACTTTGTGTCTTCTCCCACCTTGTTCTTCCTGCTTTCCAACTAGTCTTTCCTTCAGATGCTCCTTTTCATTTTCCCTGCACAGTGGCATTGCCTGCTGCTGTTCTTTCAACATAGGGATGGACTAAGAGCAACTCTCCAGGCAGAAGAGGCAACAGTGACATTTCTTAAGATGGAAGCTCAATTAAAAAAAAAAAAAAAACTATGTGAAGGGCCAGGGTCTATTAAAGGGGAATTATTTGATTCACAAATAATGTGGGGGTTCTCTGATTACAGTGAAAATGAGAGACAACACACTTTGGTGGCTGAGGTTGGACGATAAATCCCAGTTAAGAGAACATTTGGTGTTGGTCCATTACCCATTGATCTTTGTGATTGTGTTTGATGATCATATTGGTCGTTAAGTTGCTTTATTTCTCTTTCTGCCACATTTCTTTGTATCTATTGCCTCATCAGGAGTCATTGCTTTTTTAAAAAAACTTAGATAGATATAATATGACTGATAATAGTAGATTTTAAGGGCTTCCCTGGTAGCTCAGATGGTAAGGCATCCACCTGCAAGGCAGGAGACCTGGGTTCAATCCCTGGGTTGGGAAGATCCTCTGGAGATGGAAATGGCAACTCACTCCAGTATTCTTGCCTGGAGAATTCCTTGGACAGAGGAGCCTGGTAAGGTACAATCCATGGGATCACAAAGAGTCAGACACCACTGAGCGACTGATACTTACACTTTCTATTAAAAAAAAAAAAAAAAAAAGGTGTATAAGCCACACACCCAAGGCAATGGCAAGCCACTCCAGTACTCTTGCCTAGAAAATCCCATGGATGGAGGAGCCTGGTAGGCTGCAGTCCGTGGGGTCGCTAAGGGTCAGACACGACTGAGCGACTTCACTTTCATTTTTCACTTTCACACATTGGAGAAGGAAATGGCAACCCACTCCAGTGTTCTTGCCTGGAGAATCCCAGGGACAGGGGAGCCTGGTGGGCTTCCGTCTATGGGGTCACACAGAGTTGGACACGACTGAAGTGACTTAGCAGCAGCAGCAGCAGGTAGGTCTGAGTAGAAGGTCTAAGGATCTGCATTTTTAAAAAGAACCCCTCTCCAGACTGTGTGCTGTGCTAAGTTTCTTCAATCATGTCTGACTCTGTGCAACCCTATGGACTATAGCCTACCAGGCTCCTCTGTCCATGGAATTCTCCAGGCAAGAATACTGGAGTGGGTTGCCATGCCCTCCTCCAAGGGATCTTCTTGACTCAGGGATTGAACCCATGTCTCTTGCATTGGTCAGTGAGTTCTTTACCAGTAGCGCCCCCTGGGAATCCCAGACTACTCTTTATGAAACTGCCTTTTGAAAAGCCACAGAAAGAGGAAGACACTGTGTGTGGTGTAGTCTAAATCATCTCTCCACTCCTATCCCTTTCCTCTCCTCCCCCTCTCCTTCTTCTTCCCCTGCTTTCCTCCTCCTTCTCTTTCTCTCTCACTCACAAACACATCTGCTTTAGTCCATGTGATGAACAGGTCAAGTTTGTCTCTCTGTTACAGCCTAATGAAATCAACAATCTTTCTGGAAGATTGACATAATAGGCTAAAAACAAAGAGGCAGAAATTACTCCCAAACATCAAAAAGGCCCAGGGGATCTCCAGAGGGTGGTATAAGAGAAATTGAATTGTAAATTGAGTCTGGCTTCCTAAAGACAATTCCCCTGTTTTTTTCTAACGAATGAAGCATCCCTGGATTGCGTACTTGGTAGCTCTAAACAGAGCACTCAGAAGGATGAATAATTGTAATGGGCATAGGAAGAAAAGGATTATTCAAAAGACATGGAATGTCCTTAAGTTTTTATAATGCATGTGAGCTGCAAACCAGGTGAGACGGGCTAATTAGGAGCATCTTAGACAACAAAAAGCCCATTCGGGCCTTGGAATTTCAAGCTCAGTCTCTAGTCAGATAATATTTTAAAAATCAGAATTCAGGCTATTGTTTTGAAAAATACATCAGATAGAAATGAGAGCAGACAAATGAGAGATTTATAATACCCATGGTACACAGCTCATAAATTGACTGCCCTTTTTATCTCTGCAGCAGGAGAAATGGGGAAATTCTGAAAACCCCAGAAGAAATAGGCAGGATGTCTAAGTTAAGAATGGAAGGGGGAGAGGACTCCCTGTTAAAACAAAACACTGCCCCCGTTGCCCTGCACATATCATAACTTACCTGCTTTATTCATTCTAGCTGGGCTTCTCCAGGTGATTTATTAGTTGGTCTGCATTTACACAGGAGGAAAGACAACTAGAAAGTGGTTCCCCACAGCATATTTCATGAATCTTACTTTCCTCTTAAAATTCACACACTGTGATTCCCTGTGTTATCACTGTCTTGTCCCAGACATAAGCAGCTTCCATTATAATTACGAGAGCCAAGTCTGGATGAAAGCGCCTTATCATTGATTTTAGCACAACTAAAACCAAATTAAATCTGTCCCTCCTTACCACAAATTTATGAAATAATAAGGGGCTTCATTAATTCAAAACTACAGAACTCTTTGAGCATAACTACTGCTTTCCTTTTTCCAGGTCTAATGTGCCTTTTGCAAAGCTGGAGGCTGGGAGCAACAAACAATCTTAACTCTTCAGGTGAGAAAATATCCTCTCCTTACAGGAAGAACTCTGTCCCCATGGGTCTAACAACATACCGAAATCACAACAATACAACATCGTGGTGTCCGTACAATGGGAATTATATACATACAGTAATGGGACAGTCATGCCATCTCAAAGGAAAAGAAATGGTTTAGATCCATGATACAAGCTGGGATGATAAATCAGAATGCTGCTAAAGATAGGGCAGCATAATATGGAAGTTAGCCCAAGGGGAAACCGTTAAAACATAGATAACACTGGCTTAAAGCTACAGAAAAATGAAAAGGGAAAAACCAAACTGTTTAAACATTAAACATTTGTTTAAATATTAAAGTAAAGTTAGGATGACAGCAAAATCGATATTAAATCAGGCCTGGAAACTTTTATGACTCAAACCCTGGGCTTGCTAACTGCTAGTGTCATAAATGATGTCACTTTTCAGCATAGTCGTGGCTGCCAGCAGGCAGGTCAGAAATGCCAGCTTTCATTTAAATTGTCCGTTTGTGATGTAATTTGGCATTTACTCTCAGGGACAAATGTCACTGCGCTCTGAGCACCGGCCCCTGAAAGTGCTGCTGTAAGCAAAATACTTCCTCTCCTGATTCCATTCCGCCCCCAATAGCATGGCTTCCTGAGAGGCCTGTGAGTTCTCCTGGGTTTGAACAAAGATTTGAGGACCATATAAATGAGTTAAGGCTCTTTTCCAGTTGGTGAAGACAGAGATTTTGAGGAAACTCTTCTGGGGTGAAAGGAAAGGGAGCTGTGGAAAGCTGTACCTGCTATAGAACATTTCATGAGCAAGCAGGCTGGGATGGGAGGCCTGTGATGTGGACACACGGGGTTTCAGCCAGGGGCAGCCTTGAGGACCAGCTGCACAAGAGAACTTTCTTGCTGGAAAGATGGAGGGAGACTTCTTTTGTTCCCAACCTTGATTCTTAGTCCCATCTTCCTCCTCTCTCCAAGTACCTCCCCAGGCCCTGTTATGTTGACTTCTGCAGGCTAAGTTTGCTTCAGTCGTGTCCGACTCTTTGCAACCCTACAGTATGGTAGCCTGCCAGGCTCCTCTGCCCAGGAAAATCTCCATGCAAGAATACTGGATTGGGTTGCCATTTCCTTCTCCAGGGAATCATCCCAACCCAGGGATCAAACCATGTTTCCTGTGTTTCCTGCATTGTAGGCAGATTCTTTACTGCTAACGCCACTTGGGAGGCCCTTGAAACACAGAAGGATCTGCTAAAATGCTAACATGCTCTGGGAAGAGCAACATCAGCCTTTCCCAGGTCTGTCTTGTACAGGTGCTGGAGTCCCTTGAGGCAGGACTGTCTGCAGCGGGGGTACCTGCCTCCAGTAAGTGAAGGTGGACCTGCTTTACCTTCTTCAGATACAGTTTCAACAGAACATAACATGGGATTCTTCAGTTATGGTGGTCCAGTCACACCCTGGAGATGCGTCATTTAACTAAATGGGCACTCATTAAGGTCCTACTGCATGCATGCATGAATGCTAAGTCGCTTCAGTCGTGTCCGACTCTGTGTGACCCCATAGACAGCAGCCCACCAGGCTCCCCCGTCCCTGGGATTCTCCAGGCAATAACACTGGAGTGGGTTGCCATTTCCCTCTCCAACGCATGAAAGTGAAAAGTGAAAGTGAAGCCGCTCAGTCGTGTCTGACTCTTAGTGACCCCATGGACTGCAGCCTACCAGGCTCCTCTGCCCATGGGATTTTCCAGGCAAGAGTACTGGAGTGGATTGCCATTGCCTTCTCCAAGGTCCTAGGGTGGAACAAAAGAAAGGTAAAATTTGGAGCAAGTTAAGTGAGCGAGTGTGTTGTGTGCACATATGAATGTTTGGATAAATGGTGAAGATGAGAGATTAGTTTGCTAGGGTTCCATAACAAAATACCATGCACCGAGTGGCTTAAACAACAAAAATTTATTGTCTCATAGTTATGGAAGCTGGAAGGCAGAGATCAAGGGGGCCACAAGGCCGTGCTCCCCCTGAAGGCCCTGCAAGAATCTGTTCCAGGTCTCTCTCATAGTTTCTGAGAGTTCCTTGGCTGGTGATAGCATAACTTTAATTTTCATATGGCATTTTCCCTGTGTGTCTGTGTCCAAATTTCCCCTTTGGACAAGAAAACTAGCCACGTTGAATCAGAGGCCCACCCTACCCCAGTGTGACCTTATTGTAACTAATTACATGTGCAAAAACATCTCCAAAAAAAGTCACATTTTGAGGTACTGTAGGTTATGACTTAACATGTGAATTTGAAGGGGATAAATTCAACTTGTAACAGAGACAAACAGGGGTAGAAATCAGGAAGGAACCAGATAATGAAAACCACAGAGAATGACCTTGAGCCCTATGGGAGCAACGTGTGGTCAGTAAGCAGGGAAATCAAAGACTAGAACTTGTTCAGGAAGGAGCATTACTTGGAGCTGAATTCAACCCAGTCATTCTTAGCTGTTCCTGAGACACCAGTGAATACTTGTTCTTCTCAAACAACGTACTCATTTATTTTGTATTTGCATTTCTACTGAAAATGGAATGACGTTCATTAATTTCTTAAAATTACAGGACCATGAGAAAGAGATCAGCAGTAAGAACTATTCCAAAAAGAAATCAGTGATCAATTTATATTCTCCTACAGGGACAAAAGAAAGTGCAATCAAAAAGTATACATGGAACCAGGAGCCACACAAAATATGGCCCTATGGCACTGCCTATCAGTGTCACCTCATCCACTGCCTGCTTAGGACGGGAATCTGGAACTTCAGAACAAGCACAAAGAAGAAAGGAAACTAAAGCAGTCCTAATCTACAGTTGCAATTATGGAAGTTCAAAGTTACACTCAGAGATGATCCAGATTTCTACAAATGGCATAGAGTTGTTACACTATAAATTTTTTAATCACAAAAGTCACGTCAGCCCAAAATTCTAGAATTTTAACTTCATTTTGCAATTGTCATCTGCTTGGTTTAGAATAGGACACTCCCTCCCCAAAGCAGACATCCCTACACCTTTGGTCCACTATAAACATATGGACATGATCCTTCCTGTAAAAGAGATGTGTTCCAATAAATGTTGGTTATAATAAATGCCTCTGTTTTCTGTCTGCTCCAGTTCTGTCAAATTTGTGTTCACAAACGGAGGTAGACAAGGAAATTATCCAAGAGAGACACAATTGTAATTAGAACAGCATAAACAAAACACAGTGTTGATTTTTATAGGTGGAAAACAATGTCTTCGATCCTCGTCCTATGTAGCCATTTCCCTGGAGAACATGTGCCATTTTTATTTTCTCATCCAGAATATGAAGGCCTGATGTTTTGCTCTGGGGGCAAATGTGGGAGGATTGTTGCACAGGGGTTAGGAGAGGGGGAAGCCTCCAGAGGCTTGTAAAAAGATCAAAGTTTGAGGTTTTTCTTTTTTAAAGTATATACTCCCTGACAGCTTCTAATACAACAAGGAAAGTCTCTTAGGTAAGCAAAAGATGATTTGCATTTAGGCTCACAAAAGCAAGAGTGTTTATAGCCAGTTCTAGGAGCAGGTTGTGATGGTGACCTTTTATGTCACAACACAGGCAAACTCTAGCAGGTGACGCCTATGAAAGATATAATGTCTGCTCTGTGGAAATGTTTCTTTTATGCAGGCAAGGGGTTTAATCACTTTTGTCAACATTTAATAGATCCTATTTTTACTTACATAGAGGTTGGAGCAAATAAGAAAATCTGTTTAATCTAGAGTTCTAATGTATCAGGCTCTGCCTTTGAGGAGATTCACAGTGTCCTTTCCTATCCATGTGTATAAATTTACCTTATTACGCTACTTGACTTTAGTGAAGCTCAACATTCAGAAAACAAAGATCATGGCATCTGGTCCCATCACTTCATGGGAAATAGATGGAAAAACAGTGGAAACAGTGTCAGACTTTATTTTGGGGGGCTCCAAAATCACTGCAGACTTTAGTGTAATAACACCAAATTTCTGTTTATTAGCTGGGTTATTTTCAGCTTTAAGTAACTGAAAACCCAATCAAATTCATTTAAAGAACAAAAAAGCTGCGTTGGCCTGGTTAACTGCTAAGTCCAGAAAGGCAGAGTGACTTCAGGCATGGTTTCCTTCAGGTGTGGATTTTTACAAAATTAAAGCCTTCCAGGTGAGCCTGAAGCACCCAAGACAGAAGTTATCACCCTGGAGTGTGTGATCCTGGGGACAGTTTGGAAATGGAAACTGTTGCCTGAACACTGGCCAAAGGTCTTTCTCTTTTTAGCTAGAGCAGCAGAGGAGTTGTTTTTTTTTTTTAAGTAGTAGGTGATTTCAATGAACCAACACAGAGCAACTGGAGCAAGTTTGTCACCTTATCAAACCCCTGATGAATCATTGAATCACTCAAAAACATGTATTTTCAGCAATGTAAGTTTCCTGTTTTCAAAGAACTTTATTTTTTTTCTGATTTTTTTTTATTTTTTTATTTTTTCATTTTTTTTTTTTTTGAGGGGTTACTTTTATTTTTTAAAGCAGTGCTGAGGAGAAGAGAGTATATCACCACAGACAAGCTTTGAAAAATATATAACAAACGAGAAAAAATAGTTCAGGTTGGCACCTTTGTGTGAACAAGGCAGAAGCACTTCTGGAAGTTGGGAGGTCACCAGATTTCAGGGTCCTCACTAGTGTGAGAGTAGCTGGAAGCAAGCAGGGGAGGCTGCTGAGTGAGTAGACTTGAGCATAGGCTGGGATGTGGTTGTGGAAGCTTGCTGCCATGTTGGGGGTGCAGAGAGCATGGCCAAATCCAACAGTTGTTTGAATGCTGGGATGAAATGTTTAGTTCTGTTTTATTTTTTATTTTTTTTTTGAACAGAGGAAAATTTATGCGTTGAACCTGGACTGGTCACTTATGATAATATACATGCTACAATTCCATTCTCCCCAATCATTCCACCTTCACCCTCTCCCACAGAGTCCCAAAGACTGTTCTAAATGCCTATGTCTCTTTTGCAGTCTCTTATACAGGGTTCAGGTTACCATTTTTCTAAATTCCATATATATGCGTTAATATACAGTATTGATGTTCTTCTTTCTGGCTTACTTCACTCTGTATAATTGGCTCCAATTTCATCCACCTCATTAAAACTGATTCAAATGCATTCTTTTTGATGGCTGAGAAATACTCCATTGTGTATATGTACCAAAGCTTTCTTATCCATTCATCTGCAGATGGACATCTAGGTTGCTTCCATGTCCTGGCTATTATAAACAGTGCTGCAATGAACATTGGAGTACATGTGTCTCTTTCAATTCTGGTTTCCTCGGTGTGTATGCCCAGGAGTGCGATCGCTGGATCATATGGCAGTTCTATTTCCAGTTTTCTGAGGAATCTCCACACTGTTCTCCATAGTGGCTGTACTAGTTTGCATTCCCACCAACAGTGTAAGAGGGTTCCCTTCTCTCCACACCCTCTCCAGCATTTATTGCATGTAGACTTTTGGATAGCAGCCATTCTGACTGGTGTGAAATGGTATCTCATTGTGGTTTTGATTTGCATTTCTCTGATGATGAGGGATGTTGAGCATTTTTTCATGTGTTTATTAGCCATCTTTATGTCTTCTTTGGAGAAATGTCTGTTTAGTTCTTTGGCCCATTTTTTGATTGGGTCACTTAGTTTTCTGGAATTAAGCTGCAGGAGCTGCTTGTATAATTTGGAGATTAATCCTTTATCAGTTGCTTCATTTGCTATTATTTTCTCCCATTCTGAAGGCTGTCTTTTCACCTTGCTTAGAGTTTCCTTTGCTGTGCAGAAGCTTTTGATTTTAATTAGGTCCCATTTGTTTATTTTTGCTTTTATTTCCAATATTCTGGGAGGTGGGTCTTGGAGGATCCTGCTTTGATTTATGTCAGAGAGTGTTTTGCCTACGTTCTCCTCTAGGAGCTTTATAGTTTCTGGTCTTACATTTAGATCTTTAATCCCTTTTGAGTTTATTTTGGTGTATGGTGTTAGGAAGTGTTCTAGTTTCATTCTTTTACAAGTGGCTGACCAGATTTCCCAGCACCACTTGTTAAAGAGACTGTCTTTTCTCCATTTTATATTCTTGCCTCCTTTGTCGAAGATAAGGTGTCCATAGGAGCGTGGGTTTATCTCTGGGCTTTCTATTTTGTTCCATTGATCTATATTTCTGTCTTTATGCCAGTACCATACTGTCTTGATGACTGTGGCTTTGTAATAGAGCCTGAAGTCCGGCAGGTTAATTCCCCCAGTTCCATTCTTCTTCCTCAAAATTGCTTTGGCTATTCGAGGTTTTTTGTATTTCCATACAAATTGTGAAATTATTTGTTCTAGTTCTGTGAAAAATATTGTTGGTAGCTTGATAGGGATTGCATTGAATGTATAAATTACTTTGGGTAGTATACTCATTTTTACAATATTTATTCTTCCAGTCCACGAACACGGTATATTTCTCCATCTATTCGTGTCCTCTTTGATTACTTTCACTAGTGTTTTATAGTTTTCTATGTACAAGTCTTTTGTTTCCTTAGGTAGATATATTCCTAAGTATTTAATTGTTTTCGTTGCAACAGTGAATGGAATAGTTTCCTTAATTTCTCTTTCTATTTTCTCATTATTAGTGTATAGGAATGCAAGGGATTTCTGTGTGTTGATTTTATATCCTGCAACTTTACTGTATTCATTGATTAGCTCTAGTAGTTTTCTGGTAGAGTCTTTAGGGTTTTCTGGGTAGAGGATCATGTCATCAGCGAACAGTGAAAGCTTTACTTCTTCTTTTCCAATTTGTATTCCTTTTATGTCTTTTTCTGCTCTGATTGCTGTGGCCAAAACTTCCAGAACTATGTTGAATAGTAGTGGTGAGAGTGGGCACCCTTGTCTTGTTCCTGACTTTAGGGGAAATGCTTTCAGTTTTTCACCATTGAGGATAATGTTTGCTGTGGGTTTGTCATATATAGCTTTTATTATGTTGAGGTATGTCCCTTCAATTCCCACTTTCTGGAGGGTTTTTATCAAAAATGGATGTTGAATTTTGTCAAAGGCTTTCTCTGCATCTATTGAGATAATCATATGATTTTTATTTTTCAGTTTGTTAATGTGGTGTATTACGTTGATTGATTTGCGGATATTGAAGAATCCTTGCATTCCTGGGATAAAGCCCACTTGGTCATGATGTATGATTTTCTTAATGTGTTGTTGGATTCTGATTGCTAGAATTTTGTTAAGGATTTTTGCATCTATGTTCATCAGTGATATTAGCCTGTAGTTTTCTTTTTTTGTGGGGTCTTTACCAGGTTTTGGGATTAGGGTGATGGTGGCCTCAAAGAATGAGTTTGGAAGTTTCCCTTCCTCAGCTATTTTCTGGAAGAGTTTGAGTAGAATAGGTGTTAGCTCTTCTCTAAATTTTTGGTAGAATTCAGCTGTGAAGCCGTCTGGACCTGGGCTTTTGTTTGCTGGGAGATTTTTTATTACAGTTTCAATTTCCGTGCTTGTGATGGGTTTGTTCAGATTTTCTATTTCTTCCTGGTTCAGTTTTGGAAAGTTGTACTTTTCTAGGAATTTGTCCATTTCTTCCAGGTTATTCATTTTATTGCCATATAATTGCTGATAGTATTCTCTAATAATCCTTTGTATTTCTGTGTTGTCAGTTGTGATCTCTCCATTTTCATTTCTAATTTTATTGATTTGGTTCTTCTCCCTTTGTTTCTTGATGAGACTGGCTAGTGGTTTGTCAATTTTATTCACCTTCTCAAAGAACCAGCTTTTGGCTTTGTTGATTTTTGCTATGGTCTCTTTTGTTTCTTTTGCATCTATTTTTTCAAAAACAATTTTAGGAATCTTTACTTAAAAACAACCTTATCTTAAAATGGAGTAATTTTGGTTTTACGAGCAGCAAGCAAAGTACAGAAGCAAAAATGCATTACAGGAGCATTAACTTCTACATTAGGTCACAGCGTCTAATCTGAAATCACACCCATAATATCATTTTTCAAGATATCTGGGAAATAATTATTTCCCAGGGTGTCTGAAGCATAGCTACTCTATTTTGACTTTTAATTGTAAAAAAAAAAAATTTTTTAATAGCCAAAGCAGATTTCACCATTAATTATGTCAGTGTTAACTTTAAAGACAGCATATGATATAAAGAAGTAACACCCATCATGATAATACTAAACTTGCATAACTTGTTTTGGACTTAAAGTTGCCCTTGTGTGTGTGTGTGTGTTAGTCGCTCAATCGTGTCCAACTCTTTGCTACCCTATGGACTCTACCTGCCAGGCTCCTCTGTCCATGGAATTCTCCAAGCAAGAATACTGGAGTGGGTAGCTATTACCTTCTCCAGGGGATCTCCCCAACCCAGGGATTGAACCCAGGTCTCCCAAATTGCAGGCAGATTCTTTACCATCTGAACCAACAGCGAAGCCCTAAGTTACCCTTGGATTCCTCAAAAAAAATTCACCTAACCCCCTTTCATTTAGAAGAACCTTGAGCCCTTTCAGAAGGCTCCAGGTCACAGCTATGCTCTATCTTCACTGCCCCACAGACCGAACATATCCCTGCTGACAACAGTGAATACTCAGTTTCATCTCAGCTGTGGCAAGGATGCTCCGATGGCCCACCCCCAAAGCCATGATGACCTCTTCTGTTATCCTGTCCGTGAGGATGCTGGTTTCCCATTTCACACATCAAAGTTCTCATGTGGTTCAGGCTGGAGGCTGAGTGTAGGTGGTTTCCAGGAAAGAAAATGGAACATGCAGCAGGTGACTCTGCTGCGCAAGGCCATGAAGGAAAAGGATCAATGTCCCAGAAAGTCTGGTGGCCTCTCCATCTCCTTGATCCCCTAAGAAGGAGAGATGACAAGGAACCCTGTTCCCCCTTTGGCTGAAGGATGGGGCCTGGAGACTGCTGAACTGAGGGTATATTCCCTCCGCCCCCGAACCTCAGCCACCTTACAGCCCCGATTGCCCAGCTGAGCCCAAAGAATTCCTCGTGTCTATAAAGTTCCTCACAGCCCAGAAGCACTGGGTTTACAGTGAACCCTCATTAAAGTGTGCTACTGAAGCCAGACTGTCAGTTTCAAAAGAAAACTCCTTTTAATTTTAACTAGAGCTCTGGGCATCAGAAACAGTAAGAAAGGGGATTCATTTATGAGTTTCTATGGCAGATTATGGGTTTTATTTGCTCCTTTACACCACTTTTCAGTCTGTCATTTTGGTAAGGTTAACCCCAGTGTAAAATGTTCCCGTAATTATGCTCGGAAACACTCCCAGCCTGCCGCATGCCAATAAATGCCTGGAATAACTGTCAGGCTAAATGAATCCCATTTGGACAAAATGATTATTGAAAGTTATTTTAGTTCCCTATTAAGCAGTTGCGGAACAGAGCTGTAATCAAAATGTTTATTTCAATTAGAATTATTATGGTCAATAAAAAGCTCAAGTAGAAAGTAAACTACACTTTATCAAATAAAGTAAAGGCCACAGCTAGTTAAACTTCTTGTTTCACATGGCCTCTATCCTGGAGTCTGACAAGAGGCACATTATCAGCCTTTTCCATAGTATATTAACAGCTATTATAGCCCAACCTCTATCTAGCAGATCCAGAGTCACTTGCTCTGGGTGGACAAAAACCCCAATTCGTTCTTGATGGTTACCATGGCTAGCAAGCGGGCATAAGCCCCTCTGACTCTGTAGCAACACAGTGGGGGGGGGGCACCCCTCACACTGAATGGCTGAGAAAGGCCATGGGGGGTATAACGCCAACAGCAGTATTTATTCATTACCCTGTCGCCAGGACTGGCTGTGCACAAGCATTCTCCTTAATAGTACTGATTTCTTGTGGATCCCAGGAAAATGCTTTTGCTTATTCGGTCAATGCAGTCATCCTCATCAGAAAGCAGCTTTTGGGGGTTTTCTGTTTGGGGAGAAATACAATACAAAATACAATGAAAAATTGCATTTCTATCCTACGATAATCTGCCCTTGAAGTGAAAGTGTGGGTTGTTGTTGCTGTTTAGCCCCTAGGTTGTGTCCAACTCTTTTGCAACCCCATGGACTGTAGCCCTCCAGGCTGCTCTATCCATGGGATTTCCCAGGCAAGACTACTGGAGTGGACTGCTATTTTCTTCTCCAGGGAAATCTTCCCAACGCAGGGATTGAACCTGCATCTCCTGCGTTAGCAGGATTCTTTACTACTGAGCCATCAGGGAAGTCCTGAAATCTTAGGTACACACAGGCAAATTACTTTTTCCCCCTAAATCACAACAGTTTCAGTCATAATCCTCTATGGCTAGAAGTATTGTGTTGTTCTTATAAATTCCAGTGCCCAGGCCATACCCAAAGTCAAGCCAGAATCTCTGAAGTGGGACCCAGGCATCAAGGGTTTTTAAAGTTCTCCAGGACATTCCAATATGCAATTAATGGTGGGAATTCTATTCTAGAACAGTGGTTCTCAAAGTGTGGTCCCTGAACCAGCAGCATCAGCATCACTTTGAAAGTTGTTAGAACTGCAAATTCTCAGCTTCCATTTGTTAGTTACTTTATCAGAAACTGGTATGGGGCCAAACAATGTGCATTTTAACAAGCCTCCTGGCGAGTCTTGTTATCTCCTGATGCATGCTCAAGTCTGAGAACCATTTCTATAGGGGATCTTCTTTGAAGAGGAAAATAGAGCCAAAGATGTTTTATCACCTACTCACATATTAAGAGAAGCCAGCATTTACCCCTAATAGAACAGGAGCAAGATTAATAAACCAACAGTGTACACTGATTGTCTGCCTGAATGTTAAGACAAAGGATATAAGAAGAAATGCTAAAAGTATCTCTTAATTCCCACCTAGACAAGGAAGAGAGTCTATAAGAACGATCATCAGAAAAGCCAGGGTTGGTTGAATAATGAGGAGCCAATGAATTCACAATCTACAATCACAGTGTGAAAGGAAGTTCAAATGGACAGAATAATAGGTAAGCTGACTCAAAGGCAAAGCCTTGAGTCAGGTAAGCATTTGCTTCACCACTTCACTTATGTACAGCAGTTCTTCTGACTTCTCATTTCAAGCTTCCCAAGGTCCCCAGGATTCTCAGAGTATCTCAAAACAGACAAGGGAATTAATTCATGCTGAGATCTAAACGACTAACAATGACTTTGTGTTCTTACATTTCCTTGCTTTTTTTGGATATTAAACAATGTTCCTACAATATCAATACTTGGGCACTCCTTGCATGCCAATCGCTTGTCTAAGCCTTTATAAATATATTAACTCATTGAACATGCATAACAATACTATAAAGTAAGTACTAGTTTATACCATTTCACAGGTGAGGAAACTGAGGCAAAGATGTTAAGTAGTTGTCCCAAGGTCATGGCCTAGCACCAGGTTGTCTGGCTTTAAAGCTGAACCATTAGGCTAAACATCCTCTCAGAACAAGTGGGCTTTCAGACACGGAACTCTTGGGCTGGAAGATTTGGGCGAGGAGCTCTTTAAGAGCTATTCTCTCCACATCTGGTAGCTAATTGCCAATTCTATCTAAATATCAAGTCAGATTGGCCATACATTTCCCACTTTAGTGGGTTGTTCTCTCCTTAGAAAATGTGTAGTGCCAGTCTTGTCTTCATAAACGTATCCTGTTCTAGCTATTTCCCTAAATATTAGACTAATCTGTATAAAAATTCTGAACTAATTACTTTAGAAGGATTTGCTTTACTTATAAAATGATGATCCAAGTCTAGGGCTTCCAAGACATAGTTCTTCAAACTCAGAAGCATCACAGAGGAGCAGGTTGTGAAGCCCAACATCATCTCCTCTGAACAGAGCTGTTTTGGCTTGAGTGGAGGAACAGAATAAGGTTTGAATTTTTTACTCCTTCTTTTATCCCCATAAGTCTTTGTTAGTTTTTTTTTCATGAAATAGTGTTGAATTTGACAGAGGCATCACATTCTGGCTTACGGCAAGTCTGTCAAAAAGAGACTACACAGTTCAATTTCACCCCTTGTCTAAAGACCACGGAATCCAGTGGTTCATTGTTAACCCATGGCTTACTTAAGTATTGCACATCAGCATCTTCTTCGCAAAAGACTTCTTGAACTGGCTGGGAATGAGCTGGGGAAGGGCTGGGGTGGCAGCTCTGAGTAAACTTCCATTTTTATCCCTTGACACTTTAATTAAGATAATTTAACAGCCTGTTAAGCACAATATGCAGAATTTCCCACTAGAAGCCAATGAGTAAAGAGTCTTGGGGAATGGATAGATACGTGCGAGGATGGAGATCCAGGCAGCACAGAGTTGGAAGGAGTCAGGGTTATTATTCAACCCAATGACTGTGACTTTCCCAAGGTCACACAGTTAATTAGTGGACTCCATGGATCCCACACTGTATGACACGCTGTGGGATGTTAAATGGGACTATTCAGGCATAACAAATTGTGAGCACTTTTCTAGAAAATCTCAGCATCTGACCTCAGAAATTCAGTCAGTTTAAGCAAAGCCTTGCAATGGGAGAAAGGCTGAAGGAAATATCAATGACATGACTCAACACCTTGTGATTTTGTTTCAGAGTGGAAGGAGGTTTCCGGCCATAGTCAGAGAACCGCTGTCTCATCTTGTCTCCTGGTTTTACTGTGTGACCCACACAGCAGCTGCCTGCATCATGGGTACTCTACAGACACATTAGGGCTCGCCAAGCCTCTATCTATGAGGCAGTTTAGAAAAGTCCCTCCTACTCAGGCTTGTGCAATCAGAAGTAATACCTATGCCCTGAAACATTTTAATCAAAAGACACTGTCAGCTCTGACATTCAGAAGTTCAATTCTTTGGCTAAAATCAGAGAGGAAGAAATATTATATCTCTTATGTAGAATCTAAAAAGAAATGATACAAATGAACTTACAAAACAGAAAGAGACTCACAGACTTAGAGAACAAACTTATGGTTGCAGAGGGGTGGTAGGTGGGGAAGGATGGAGGGAAGGGATAGCCGGGGATTTGGGGATGGACATGTACACACTGCTATATTTAACATAGATAACCAACAAGGGCGTACTGTATAGCTCATGGAACTCTGCTCAATGTTATGTGGCAGCCTGGATGGGAGGGGAGTTTGGGGGAGAATGGATACACGTATATATGTATGACTGAAACCCTTTTCTGTTCACCTGAAACTGTCAACAACATTGTTTGTTAGCCAGCTATACCCCAATACAAAACCAAAAAAAAACAAAAAAACAAGACCCTAAAAAGCTTATTTTTAAATTCTACCTTTTGAAAATAAAGAGTTTTCAGTCTGATAGATAATATGCATTTGCCCTAAGAGTAGATGGCATTTACCCTATTCTCCAGAAATTATGCCATTAGTATTTTGATATGTGTCCAGCACTTATTAGGATTCATTCTGATTATTTATTTCCAGCTTAATTGGCTAGATGCATACATATATAAAATATAAAAATATACATGATGGATTTCAAATCCACTTGTAATAGACTGAGAACTTCACAATGCAAGCTCTTAGATTCTGGGTACCACTAACCCCTTTTTTCACATTTAGGAGTCAAGAAAAAAGAGTGGGCAGTTTTAGGGTAAGAGACTAAGTTAGGGAAAGTCAAGAATTGAGGTGAGCCAGGGCAGGCTAGCAGGGGAGGCAAGGGTCAGAAATTCTGACTTAGTTTAAAATAACCCACTGTTCAAAAAAACTTTATGATAACTGGGCAAAAGTGAAATAGAGGGAAGGGAGAAATACATGTGTATGCAAAAGCATGGAATTGCAGAAGTGCCTAGGGATCACTGAGAAGCTCAATTAGATGGGGTCAATGGTTGGGGGGTGGATGGTGGACAGAGACAATAAGGATATGATGGGCAAACGGGCAGTTAGTTGAGACTAGATGGTGAGAGTCTTCCTCATCTTCCCTGACTACACAGGCACTGAATCACACCTTCCTGTGAAACTTTTAACCTGTATTACCTGAACCTTAAAGTCACTGGTACTTAATCAACAGATTCCATACTGTTGCTTAACTCTGTATTTTATGTTTCCTCATGTCTTTGACTATCTGAATACATTATCAACAATTTCCAGGGGAGGACTTTCCTTCGATAGTTGTGACTATAATAGGAAGATACACGACACCTTAAGCGATAATGACAACAGCTGTTAAGGAATTTCTACATGCAAAAGTTTCTTGTGCTTCGTATCTAATTCTCAAAACAATTCTATGAGGCACATACCTTTTCCATTTTTTAAATGGGTAAACTAAGGCAGGAGAGGTTAAGTAGCTTGCCCAAGGTCACAGAGTTCTAAATGGAGAAACCAGGATTTGAAACTATCGGATTCTTTTGTGACCCCATGACTGTAGCCCTTAAGGTTCCTCTTGTCTGGGATTTCCCAGGGAAGAATACTGGAGTGGGTTGTTATTTCCTCCTCCAGATGATCTTCCCAACCCAAGGATTGAACCTGCATCTCCTGTGTTGGCAAGCGGATTCTTTACCACTGAGCCACCACTCAGCCTGCCAATGCAGGAGATGCGGGTTTGACCCTTGGGTTGGAAAGATCCCCTGGAGAAGGAAATGGCAATCCACTCCAGTATTCTTGCCTGGGAAATCCCATGGACAGAGGAGGCTGGTGGACTACAGTCCATGGGGTCACAAAAGAGTCAGACATGACTTAGGGACTAAACAACAACAGTCTCATTCCAGTGTTGGTGGTTTTTAATCCACGACACTCTACCCATTTCCCAGCAGGTGCTGAAGAAATCTTTGCTGAATGAATGGGATGAGTGGGTATCAAATAAATTATTTTTAAAAATTTGAGTCCATTATTTGAAATGCTATGAATACATTATTTAATTCTTCAGCAACTAAGAGATTTTCTTTACCAAGTCACCAGTGGGCTGCATATTCAAATGAAAATAAAAATCCTATGAGTATTTTTCAGTAGAGATCTATGAAAAAGAAATCTTGTTTCATGAGCTTGATAATTATCAACTTTGTCCAGGACTCTGGGCTTTTTTCTCTAATATATACAAAAGCTCTCTGACTGTTTGTCTTCCTCTTCCAGGGATTTAGGCAATCTGATATTACTCTTCATCTCAGAAACATCTCAATAATAAAAACAAGAAATTAATCCCTGCAAGATCAATAGGGAAGGGCTTGCAAATGCTACATAGCTGGCAGTTGATGGTAAAAGATCAATCAGTTCTCCAATTCAGAGAACAGCCTGGGTGGAGCCGTCATCTCTGGCCATCTACCCAGACACCACAAGGAGCCAGGAAACTTTGAGAGAAGGACTCAGAAGATTTCCATTAGAATCCTACAACAATGGTGATGGGACCCTCTGGAGCTGCAGAATTGCACAGTGCTATTTCACAGCCAAATGCAGGCACTTGGAAATTTGAACCTATTACAAGTTATCCTTGGCTAGGAAACAGGATGAACAAAAAATGAAGGTGCTGACAGTTTTGACAAGTGCCAGAACAAAATGGAAGTCGGGAAAACAATCAAAAGAATGCAAACAATGTGACATTCCTGCATCCTTGACGCTTGTGAGGGAGGCAGCGGCTTCTCAAGGAAAAACCCTTGCTCCTAACAACTTCTTCCCATGCAATCCCCTTTCTGCAGAGCAGCTGTGCAGGAAAAGCACCATTCTTTCCCATGATTCTTGTGTGTTTTGACTGATGCATCTGAAAGAGTTTAAACTCAGTCAGGCTTTTGAGAGTTGGACAAACAAATCTTGCCCAGAAATGTCAGGCTTCAATAAACTATCATGTCAGTGTCTCAATTTCAGCTCAGTGTTTAGATTGGAAGGAAAGCAGATGAATAAAGCAAACCCTTAACTCGTACTAACATATATTCATGTTTGATCACCATGTAAATGACCAACTGTTGCCAGATCACCAATCATACAGGTTACAACAGAAGCAACTACAGAGCAATGAGACTATAAAAGATGATAGACAAGATATAGTTTAGCATATGAATGAAAAATGTTCTTCAAGATGGCTGTGGGAATTGGTCACTTATTTTAATAATATGGCTGTTCATGAATACATAAGAATGTTTGTGAAGTACACAAGCCAGTGTTAAATGCAATGCTGGAAAACTCAAACCCTGTTGCTAACTAGCTATGTTATCTTGGAAACATAAGATAAGTAAACTTAAGGTTTACTTAACCTCCCTGACCTTCCATATCTTCACCAATAAAATATGTATATTAATTTCTTTGATGTCTGAGGGAAATAAGTTTGTATGCCAAAAATTTAGTATCTTTGACATCTAGAAGGTACTCAATAAATGGTGGCTATAAAAATTATCATCATTAATGATAATAATGAAATAAGATCAGTTATTAAATAGCTATAGAATCTTGAGCAGTTACTTAACCTCTCTGACTCTGGGTTCACTCATTTAAAATTTAGGTATCTTATACTTCATAGAAACTTCCCATGTGGCTCAGTGGTAAAGAACCCCTCTGCCAAGGCAGGAGCCTTGGGTTCAATCCTTGGGTTAGGAAGATCCCCTGGAGAAGGAAATGGCCACCCACTCCAGTATTCTTGCCTGGAAAATCTGAGGAATAGAGGATCCTGGCAGGCTACAGTCCATGGGGTCACAAGGACTTGAGCATGACTTAGTGACTAAACAACAACAACATATCATAGGGTTGTCAAGGAGATAAATGTGAAAATATGAAAAGCATCCAGTGTAGAACTAGGTACACAATAGGTGCTCAATAGATGCAACTTCTTTTCAGTGACACTTACATAGCAATATGAGCTTATTTAATCCACAAATGGGAGAAAAGTCAGAATAAAGTATCAAATCCACTTTTACCAAGAAACTACTTGTCTTTCTATTTAAAACCCTATTATAATCTTTTTAAAATATAAAATAAAGATTAAATCCTGATGTAGATTAAATTTGTAGTTAGAAATACCAGACATAAAAATGCATTCTTATGTGTTGTATTTATAATGGAAGATAAATAAAATGCCTGCAAGTAGTAAGAAATTAGAACATAGAAGCTGTTGAAATAAAAGTTATAGTGATGAGAATCCATTCACATAATTTGACAAATTTCTTCCTCTTTTATTTCTGTGATGAGTCTATAAAAGATGCCACCCCTTCTCCCAAAAAATGCAAAATCCAGGCTTTCAGCTAGAAAGCAAGTGATCAGGAATTCTAGAAGGAATAAATAAATCTGTCTTCATTAATTAAGACTCTAAATAAAATACAGTCCCTTGCGATTGTGACAAAGATTAAAAGATACTTGGATGTCATCTTCAAAAGCTTTTGACTTGAGAATCTTAAGAATCTTCAGAGTCCTTCATACTCCGGCATGTTTTAATTCTAAATTTAGTCTGCTGACACTTCAAAGAAAGTTAAGAGGTAGCTATAGCAGTTATAGAAATGGATAAAGATTGGGAATAAAGTATGCAATTGAACCAATTTATCAGGGATAATTTAAATGATATTTCTTATAAGTTCTATTTTGGATATCTAGATATGCATAAATACTATAAGATATTTTAATAAAGGATAAATGTTTTTTATTTAATCATTTTAGAAAATCTTTGAGAATGCTAGTTTCTCAGTTAACTAAGTTAACTCTTAGTCACTAAGTCAACTCTTAGTCACTAAGTCTGCCTGTTTGCATAACTTGGCAGCTAACCCAAATTATGGAGAGCACAGGGGAGGAAATAGCCACTTGATTATTGAGCTCATAAATCTAAATACAAAAACTGATCGTCTTCCACACAGGGGATTAAGTATCAGCATCACATGCAGGGCTCTCTCAAACTACACACAAAAATGCACACAGACACACACACCCATCAGAGATGCTGGCCACCCATCTAGATATTATACAGATTTCCCTTGGAAGGAAAGTATGTAGGTTTGAAGAGAAACATACACACACACACACACACACGATTCAGATCCATTCCCTCTTCCCACCATTGAGTTGTTGTTCAGTCGTGTCCGACTCTCTGTGACCCCACGGACTGCAGCACACCAGGCTTCCCTGTCCTTCACTATCTCCCAGAATTCATTCAAACTCATGTCCATTGACTCAGTGATGCCATCCAACAGTCTCATCCTCTGTCATTCCTTCCTCCTACTGCCTTCAATCTTTCCCAGCATCAAGGTCTTTTCCAATTAGTAGGCTCTTCACATCAGGTAGTCAAAGTATTGGAACTTCAGCTTCAGCATCATTCCTTCCAATGAATATTCAGGGTTGATTTCCTTTAGGATTGACTGGTTTGATCTCCTTTTAGTCCAAGAGACTCTCAAGAGTCTTCTCCAACACCACAGTTCAAAAGCATTAATTCTTTGGTGCTCAGTCTACTTTATGGTCCAAATCTCACATCCATACACGACTACTGGAAAAACCATAGCTCTGACAATACAAACCTTTGTTGGTGAAGAGAAGTCTCTGCTTTTTAATACACTCTCTAGATTCATCATAGCTTTTCTTCCAAGGAGCAAGTGTCTTTTAATTTCATAGCTTCAGTCACCATCTGCAGTGATTTTGGAGCCCCCCAAGAAATAAAGTCTGTCACTGTTTCCATTGTTTCCCCATCTATTTGCCATGAAATGATGGGACCAGATGCCATGATCTTAGTTTTTTGAATGTTGAGTTTTAAGCCAGCTTTTTCACTCTTCTCTTTCACCTTCAACAAGAGGCTCCTTAGTTCCTCTTTGATTTCTGCCATTAAGTCGGTGTTATCATCAGCATATTTGAGGTTATTGCTCTTTCTCCCAGCAATCTTGATTCCAGTTTATGCTTCATCCAGCAAAGCATTTCACATGACGTACTGGCAACCCACTCCAGTATTATTGCCTGGAAAATCCCATGGATGGAGGAACCTGGTAGGCTACAGTCCATGGGGTCGCAAAGAGTCGGACACAACTGAGCGACTTCACTTTCACTTTCACTCCGCATGTAAGTTAAACAAGCAGGATGACAATATACAGCCTTGATGTACTCCTTCCCCAATTTGGAACCAGTCTATTGTTCTATGTCCAGTTCTAACTGTTGCTTCTTGACCTGCACACAGATTTCTCAGGAGGCAAATAAGGTGGTCTGATATTTCCATCTCTTTCAGAATTTACCACAGTTTATTGTAATCTACACAGACTTTAGCGTAGTCAGTGAAGCAGTAGATTTTTTCTGGAATTCCCTTGCTTTTTCTGTGATCCAACAGATGCGGGAAATTTGATCTCTGGTTCCTCTGCCTTTTCTAAATCCAGCTTGTACATCTGGAAGTTCTCGGTTCACGTATTGTTGAAGCCTAGCTTGAAGGATTTTGAGCATCACCTTGCTAGCATGTGAAATAAGTGCAGTTGTGTGGTAGTTTTTACTTTCTTTGGCATTGCCCTTCCTTGGGATTCGAGGTGGGAGGGGGGTTCGAGAGGGGGAACTCATGTACACCCGGGGAGGATTCATGTCAATGTATGGCAAAACCAACCAATATAATATTGTAAAATAATTAGCCTCCAATAAAAATTAAAAAAAAAAAAAAGAAAACCACTGCTAAAAATTGATGGCACGTGTTGCAATCATTTTCATATTTTCCCAAAGACTCAACATATTTGCTGTTATTTAACAGACTCTTACTCCAAGAAAGGCTGAAGAGATGTATTTGAAATAATGATATTTGACTTAGTCAACCGAGCACTCTATCACTCTCTTAGCAGAAAAAGCTCAAAACAACAGTTTCATGTTTTTAGCCAGAAGCATCTGCAAAGTATGTCTTTGACCAAAAGTTAATCATTTGAAGAAATATATGAGAAAGAAATATAATTTAGAGCATGGTTCTCACTACACATGAATCTGCCCAATGGTTTTCCCATCCTGTCCCCAAGTGTATTGTCTCTAGGACAAAGCTACAGTTTTAAGAGGATGTTAAATCCAAAAGCAAAAAGGTCTAGAATTTCTTTTATGTCAACCATTTCAATATACAGTTCTTTAAAAGTATGAGGATCTATCAGTGATTTTCATGCATAATTCTTTTTGTTCAGTCCTGATGTACAATCTGCCAGCAAACTCTTTGATGTCCTTTATTATGTCCCTTCTTGCTATCACTTGATTGTCTCACAGCTGTCTGCTCATTTCTATCTTGATTAATTTCTTCTTGGGTGCCTATATGTCCAGTTTGGGAAATTATGTTGTTCTATTTGAGCCATTGACTTTTTGTAATAATTAATTAAATGAAATGTAATAAGAAACTACATAGCCTGAGAAATAAATGATGCTGAGAACTAGGAAAACTAACAAGAGACACTGGGAGTGTGTAAATCTTAATGGAAAGCAGTTTATTCCTATTTTTAAAAAATTCACTTATCTAAAGAATACATGTGGTCCACTCCAGGTGGGTCCATGGTTCAGACCGAGGCAAAGTCAATCCATTCAGTTCCCCATATGCTCTCCCTCTGGTTCACCTTTTTGTACAACCTCTTTTGAGTTCATGTTTTCTCTTTAGTTTATGAGTAAGAGTGAAGACTTATAAGGAGAAAACTGGATCTACTCTGGAAGATTATTGCACTGAGGACTATTCTGCTTTTATTAACCTGGTGTACTGATGAAAAGCTATTACTCATCATTTTAATATGCGTTTTCATCACTAGCTTAAGAAGACTTGAAATGGCAGAATCTACAGAACATAAAATATCAGAACAGCTGTTTGAAGGGATACATGTCTAGCCGTGGGAAACTCCTAGCCAGTCACTCCTTTAAGCTCTTAATTTACATGAGTTTTCAGTGTGCTAAATGGCAACCCCCTCCAGTATTCATGTCTGGAAAATCCCATGAACTGAGGAGCCTGGTGGGCTCCGTGGGGTCACAAACAGTTGAACACGACTGAGCAACTTCACTTTTACGTTCAGTGTGCTATCCTACCTATACTTATAAAAACTATTTTAACAAGGTTTGTCAAAATAACGTTCAGTTATTGGTTAAGTGTCAATTGCCCCCTGCCTGAAAATCGGTCAACTAAATTGTCAACCTTGTAGGAGGCAAAAGCTATAATTTCATATTCTGACGTAGAGAGTCAGATAGATAACAAAAACAACCATTAAGTATAGAATGTCATACTTCAAAGACATTGCAAGCAATCAAAACAACATCTTCATGCCCATGAATTTTGAAAACATTGAGTTTCTCAAAAATTCAACAGGAGTTTACACGGAGTATAAAATTCACTTCACATAGACACTTTGAATTTTTAAATGAACCATTTGCTGTTAGTAGCAAAGTTGCTCAAGTTTTGCTGGAACTTTAGACAAGAAAAATGGATCAGACTGGAGTTATGAATATAAACATTCTCAGAGCTCAGATAGTTCCATCACCAAAATCTCACCACTGGAATAGGTCTACATCTAATAACCAATTTAGGGACATATAATGAATTGACTTTTAGGGTTTTTTCCAAAATGCTTTACATTTGCAAAACTTGTTACATTTCCCCCTATTTAGAACATTAACTCATCTGTATAATATAAACCTTTTTGCATGGACAGATACTCAGGGCTATGATTCAAATATACAAAGCATTAGACTCAGTTCTGCCCTTCCTGACCACACAACATGGCAGTACCCTCTGCAGAAGCCTGGTTGATAGAAAACCCCTCTTCCAGCTTACTGCTGATTTTTCAAGGTAGTTGTACCAATGATGCCAGTCCTTCCTGGGGGTACAATGGATATGTGAAAAGAATAAAAAGTCTTCCAAATAAACATACTCACTCACAAAGGGTAGCAAAAGAAGGTATCATGCACAATCTTTTTACTTTTTAATGTTGTTGATTATATTATTTGGAGTCTCTCCTGACTCTCCAATGGTTCAGTGGGTAAAGAATCTGCCTGCAACACAGGCGACAAAGGAGACCTGCATTCAATCCCTAGGTTGGGAAGATCCCCTGGAGCAGGAAATGGCAACCCACTCCAGTTTTCTTACCTGAAAAATCCCTTGGTCAGAGTAGCCTCGTGGGCTATAGTCCAAAAACAGTGTTGCAAAGAGTCAGACATGACTGAGAAACTAAGCACAACAAACAACAACTCCTGCTTATTAAATCATAGACTCTGTAGAATATGTCAGACAATTATTTATTTAACCTCACACACGTAAAATAAATAAATAAACCTGTAGGTGCATTGCAAAGGTTTGGGAACTTGCCAAAAATGAAGTCCCTGGGAGATGTCCATGCAAGATGTTGATTGACATAAATATGAAGCTTCTTTTGGCCTCACCCTTACACTCTCTGAGCTAAAATGATAGCAGAAATAGGTACTTAAAATTCCTCAAGTAGGATGCCCAATAAATGTTAGGTAAGAAAGAATTAGACTCCATGTGCTCTAGCAATAGCTGCCAGGACCATTGCTCATGGAAAGTTCTAATGGCTTATGGTTGTCAGGGATGACTAGAAATTGCTGCCATTGAGTCTCATGGGAAGATGGACTTGTGCATGAGGTGAATGCTCGTGCAATCCCTTTGTTCCTCTCCTGCTTTAGCAAATATCAGCATGAGGGAACCAGGCAGCAGGAGAGGGAAGAAATACTGCATGGTTATATTATCTGATATCTTAAATGTCAAAGGATACTCTTTCATCTTAAAACAAAATCTAAAATCTTTGTGACAATTTAAGCACAAAATGAAGACTCCCCTCATAAACCAACTTCACTTCTTTGACATTTCTATTATCACTAATTTTCAATAATGTACAGTAGATTTTGCTTTGTGATAATAAAACTACCCATGTTACAAGTTTGGTTTTATATAATACTCCATATGGTGGATTCATAATAAATTTCTACTGGGAATACAATCATAAACCACTATTTTCTGCTATAAAAAACCATTAAAGCACAGACATGCACAAACAAGGTAATCTGCAATAAATTTGGAAATGTTAAAATACTACAAATGTAAATGTATTCAGCTCCATTGCAATGCATGTAATTTCCATAGCTTTATTAGAAATCTTGCCTTTGCAGTGGTTCAGCGATAGGTTATAAATATAGCAGGAATGAGTCAGCATGCAAATCCCTTCTCTGTGAAGAAACAATTTGAAAGGTTTTATAGCCCAAAGCTGTTTATTATTTTGTAAGAATGGTAATGCAAGTTTGTGTTTGGAACCTGCTGAGAGGAGAATTCTCAAAACATCCTGTTTATAAAACAGCAAGAGGGAAAAAATTTCAGCAAATTAAAAAAAGAAAAAAACAACATTTAACTTATGTAAGGTCATGGAAATAGCATTCCCAAATCCAGCATTTAGCTGATGGACTTCTCTCTGCAGACATTAGGATCATACAAGAGATGATCAGTATATCCCACTAAGGAAAACAGAGCAGTGTCAGCCTGGCAAATTTGAATCCTGGAGGCAGATAAGTAAATGTCTCTGGAGATGAGATGGGGTTACAAAGACGAAGAGGACCAAGAACAGAACTGTCAGGCACAGCTACAGCAGGGCATGTCATGAGGAACAGGGAGACCACGAGGTGCAAGAACCTGAGCTCAGCATGTAGACTGTGAAGGAGAGAGAGTTGCAAGAAGGAGGGTCTCAAACATGGAGGAAAATCCAGGGAGAATGAGGTTCGAGAATAGGTGACTAGACTTGGAAGTCAAGAGCTGCCTGTAACCTTCAGAAGTCTAGCTTCAGGACCTGGTGGGAAGCAGAAGCCACCCTGCAAGAACACGAGGAGTGAGTAGATGGGTGACAGTGTGGATATTACAGACCTGGACCACTTCCCAAAAAGAAGGGGGGGATTTGTTAGCTTCAGTACAAAATGGATCAAGGAAGGGTCTTTCGAGATAGAAAAGAACTGGGGAGGTTTAAAGTCAGTAAAGAGGGGAAACCAAAGATGCAGGAGATGATAGCTTTTCCTAATAGGATGGAGTTCACGTGGAATGCCAATGAAGTGGTCTCAAGGACATGAGTGAAGGGATTCTCTTAGATAGGAGGTGGAGCATTTACTTATAAAGAATGAGACTAGTAAAGATAAAAAATCTGCAGGGAGTATAAGGAAGGAAATTGGTGGAACTGAGGTCCAAAGACCTCATTCAAAAAACCAAGAAGCAAGCTCTTAAATGTAACAACTCATTTTAAAAAATATTATTATTTCTTTATGAGCACACAGATAGGGTCTGTGTGCATCACGTGAGGGAACGAAAGACTATAAAAGATTCCAAACTATCCAAACACATGTGCATGTACTCTGTCATGCGTATACACATAGACAGACACACACACACATGCATGTACATACTGAGAAAAAATACAAGCCCATTCCAAAACTAGATATTCTCATTTATTACATTGCTCATAGTACCGACTGATGACTATTTCTCAATTTCTCCTTTTCTCCACAGAGGCTCTTTCTAAATACAAATCTTGAGCCCATCGCAAGCAGAATGGAGCTGAGCATCCTCCACAGGGTTCAAAACACATGTAACCGCATAAAAGGAAGTAATCCAGGCATATAAGCACAGAACTGGTTAGATGAAATGTGGAAGGCCAGAATTTGAATTTGAAAAGACAATGTTAAAAAAGGAGGCGAAGAACAAGTTTATTTCCCAACATGAAAGAATTGGTACACCTTCTTATCTCTGATCACATGAAGAGAGGAGATTGTGTGAACAGGCCAGAAGTATACATGGGGATACTATTTCAGGATTTTGACCCCAAAATTGAGGAATTCATTCTTTTACATTAAGAGGGAATTGGAGCAGATTTAAAGGAATACATAAGAGTAACAAAAATTCTTTAAAAAGGAAGAAAAGGTTTAATAAGGAGGAAATAAAATGGTGACATGGATAAGCCTAGAAAGTTATTAAGAGAAAATCAAAACTGTGATCAAAAAGGGTAACCAGAACTCACAGAGCTATTTTAAGAGTGAAAACCAAGTGAAAAATGTCAAGTGTAAGATTATTCTTATTTGACATTTTTATACAGCAGCAACTTATAAAAACATCAAACACTGACATAATCCTTCCTCTAGCATTTTAACACATCATTATATTGTTAACAACGACAAATGGCTGTAGCCATTCATGACTTTTTAATAGATTTCTTTAATCATAAAAACGTCATTTTTAGGATAATCTACATTCTCACATTTTTATGTTCAGCTATGGTTTTAAAATGCAAAGTATAGGAGATATCTATGTCTCCAATGCATGAGTTTTACTATAGATCTTGAGAATATCAGTATAAAATAAGCCTTAATCTGATATGGCTGCTGTGCTCAATTCATGTTTTCTCCTTTTAAAAATAATTACAAAGTACATGAATTAGGTAAAGATGAAATTGTGGGTTAAAGTCATAATAGACAGGAAATTTGTAGCAGAGGCTGCCTTGACCTACATGCAAGTTATCTTATATGTTCAATCCCATAGGCACTATTATATAAGAGATATTTGGCCTGCCTGATCAATTAGCAATGATGGTAACAATGTGTCATTTCTTCAGGAGCTAACATGTGTCAAATGTCCAAACAGATTTTTTTGATCATTCTTCTTAAATGTAGGGAAAACAAAGCGATTAAATATTGTTATCAAAGATCAGGCAAGTCAGCCACAGAAGCGGAATTAGAACTCCAGTGAATCCATAGGCTAGGGCAGAGACAGAAACTTCTTCTATATAAGGGCCAAATAGGAAATGGCAACCCACTCCAGCGTTCTTGCCTAGAGAATCCCAGGGACGGGGGAACCTGGTGGGCTGCCATCTCTGGGGTCGCACAGAGTCGGACACGACTGAAGCGACTTAGCAGCAGCAGCAGTCAACATTTTAGGCTAGCAGGACACATGATCTGTGTTACAACTACTCAAGTCTGATACCACAGCACAAAAGCCAATGGAGACTGCACATAAATACTGATAAATGAGCATGGCCCAATAAAAGTGCACCAATAAAATTTTATTTACAAAACCAGGAATTGGGCCAATCCTTGATCTAGTGGATCAACTCACGCAATCTGTCAAAGACTAAAGCTCAAACCTTCAGTTCAGTTCAGTCGCTCAGTCATGTCCAACTCTTTGCGACCCCATGAATCACAGTACTCCAGGCCGCCCTGTCCATCACCAACTCCCGGAGTTCACTCAAACTCATGTCCATCAAGTCGGTGATGCCATTCAGCCATCTCATTCTCTGTCATCCCCTTCTCCTCCTGCCCCCAATCCCTCCCAGCATCAGACTCTTTCCCAGTGAATCAACACTTCGCATGAGGTGGCCAAACTATTGGAGTTTCAGCTTCAACATCAGTCCTGCCAATGAACACCCAGGACTGATCTCCTCTAGAATGGACTGGTTGGATCTCCTTGCAGTCCAAGGGACTCTCAAGAGTCTTCTCCAACACCACAGTTCAAAAAATTTTGTCTAGATTGAATAATTATAATAGCATTAATGAGATTTTCCAGATACCAAGCAACATGCTAGGCACTTTATATAAATTATTTCATTTTCATCCTATTTGGTAAGTGCTGTTATTGCCTTTATTTTGCATATAAGAGAACTCAAGTACAGAGAAGTCTATGAATTACAGAAAGCCACTCAGCTTAAAGGAGAAAGAATTTTAAAGTAGTCATCTGGATCAAAGATTACAGTCTTAACCACTGCCTGATGCTCGATGCATTTAACTTGTGGATACTAAGAAAACATGAAACCAATGGACATTTTCCTGGAAAGGGATTGTAGGGTGATATAGACTCTTTAAACTTAACAAATGGAGAGAGGGAATGCTCCTGGTGGCTAGGTATCTTGAATTGGCCCATCTGTTATAATTGTGAATGTGCTACTGCAAACCCACCATCACCACACTGAGAATGAGACCTGCAAACCGAATTCTCCAGCAAGTTGATACCCAGACCATTAAATGCTCTCAACCATCACTGGGAAAGAACCCTGGACTAGGGCAGCAAGAAGAAACATGATAGATGAGTTTAAATCATAGGCAAAACCAGGAAAGAATCTACACTCTTACAGCCACCTACAGAAAGGCTTGCACCCTGAATTTCTCAGCTCATCCTCCACCACTCTCCAGCCCAAATGAGAAAGAATGAAAAACAAATTTTCAACATAAATGAAAACCAAGATGTGGTGCTTCTAGCATCTTTAGTTTGCGTGGCACATTCCCAAAGTAGATAAACATCACTTTATCCTCATCTCACAAATGAAGTAAGAGGGGTCATTAAGACCCAGGCCACATAATAAGGAAAGACTCAATATCAACTCTTCTGAGTCAGCTGTGGAGCCTCTTTCCACTTAACCAGACTGTCTTCTAAACTTTCAAAGTGACCAACAGAGTGACAATTTGAAAAAGCAAGCCATATCACACATTGAATGGCATTATACATAGACTTTCTGTTCAGCTGAGGACACTGAAAAAGACAATCATCATAACCCAAATCTTAAATGATCTCCCTCATTCTAGTAAATTTTGGACAGATTCTAAAACTAAATAAAGGAGGGAGAAACTTTGACGAAAATTTTCCCAGAGGCCCAGAACTTACAAGATCTGCTCTCAATACTTTCCACCTAGAAGCATCTCTTCAGGGCAGCTTGGCTGCCAAGGTCATGTCACATCCAAGCCAATTCTTAATTTGGCTGTCCCAGTAGGAGGAGGGGAGCTCTGGACTTAGTCTATCCTGCATCCTTTCCCATCATTGCACAACGATTGCTCTTTTCTTATCTGCCCCAGAAACTCTCCTCCCTCCCAAACACAAGGCAAAGAATGCAAAACATCAAGGCAAGGTCGAAATTTTGTCGACTATATTTGATTTTTCTTTCAAACTAGACACAGAACTCTAGTCTAAACAAAGTTGTTGGGAGCTGGGTCTAAATAACTGAGGACAAAGATTGTCCTCATTTTTAAGAGATACAGTCAAAACTTTATCATTTCTCCCTGAAGCAGATATAAGTGTTGTTTACCAATGCATACAAATTATTTCTTTTCAGTTTCCTTGTTAAAGAAGAAAATGTCTAATTTACATGTAGAATCCACAAATTATAGCCATGCCATACAAGGAAGCAGATGATGATTGTGATTGATATTCCAAAATTTCTGTCCTGATTTTCCCATCCTTAGAATTAGCCGCTCCATAAATCAAACCAACATATGAACATCCGATGTCAAAACCAATAGGTCACATCTGTGAAAAGCATCGGAAACATAAAGAACCGGATCTTTCTGTTTTCTCTGGAAAAAAAACCACCCCTTCCACCATTTTCTCCATGATACCTTAAAATATCCTGTCTCTTCTAAGAAAATATAATTTTCCATATGTGTATTGGTATAAACAATGACCATTTTTTCTTCCCAATTGGTTGTGTAGAAAACAAGGAATTAACCCTATTCTCTACTGTAAGTCTAAATGAAAACTTGGCTGTTTTTAGATAAATAGCTATTATTAAAACGTGTGTATATTATCTATCAATAATCTAGTAGAGATGAAGAAAATCCCTCATTTCTTTATAATGTTTTAGTCTCTGGTGATCATACCTCAGAGTTGAAGGCACAAGATTACACAGTTAGGAGATATGAGTTGCTTCCTATTCTCACCCACATCACCTTAGGAGAATCACTTGCGACTTTAGACCTTGGGTCTTCTCTAAGAGGCTCCAAGCACAAATATTCACAAGGGCAACACTGGTGACCCACCACCCCCCAAACATGTATTGTGAGGTCTTTTCTAGTCATGGTCTTGAACTTACAATTATAAAATGTTTAGAACTGAAAGAACCTCATAGACTATTCCAACAAAATTTTTTATTTACAGCGAAGGAATGTGAATGGCGAAAAGTGTAAACGACCTCTTCACAAGACACCTTGGTCTCCTGAGGCCCAGCCTCATTCTTCCCTTCCTCCTTGTTCCATTTCCAGCTGCATCATCTGTATACTTGCAAGGTGTCTTTGGTGGCCCTAGCACACTTGCTGGGTGGCTGGTGAGGATGAGAGCAGCCCTTGGCTACTGGAACAACTTTAATCTTCCTGACTAAAGTTATTATTCCCTACAAGGATGATCCATGGCTCATCTCAAACTGCTTGACTAGAATGACTATAACATGTTGCACATGGTATGAAGTCAATTAAATATTTTTCCAACAAATAAAATAACCAAATCAGCCCATAGAACCACATGGTTCATTTGGTGGTTTGTTGTTGTTCAGTAGCTAAGTCATATCCAATTCTTTGTGACCCCATGGACTATAGCCCACCTGGCTCCTCTGTCCATGGGGTTTTCCAGGCAAGAATATTGGAGTGGGTGGCCATTTCCTTTTCCAGGGGATCTTCTCAGACAAGTGACCAAATCTACATCTCCTGCATTGGCAGATGGATTCTTTACTACTGACCCACCAGGGAAGGTCAATTTTGTGGTTATAAAGAGGCAATTGTATTACATTGTAGAACACTGTAGAAATGCTTATAGCTTTCCCAGATCAGGAGACTGAGTCATCATCAAACTAGGGCCATGGTGACCCTTGCTCTATGTATTTGACATAGCTAAAGGTTCACGTGTTATAGAAAAATTTAATAAGGTGCCTGATGAATGAAATTGAGATGTGGAATAAAAAATTAGAGAACCTTTAAGATCATGTTCTTATTTTATCTATTTGGGGGTCACAGACTCAGAGAACCAGTGGACTTTGCTAAGCTGCCCCTTGACCTCAAGTACAGCTGTTTCCACCGCTAGAGGCTGCCTCCTATCCACTGGAGGGCTTTTGTCCATGAAACTAGATCTCTACAACATGGAGCCAGTTTCTACAGTTCCATATTCTACTCATAGCCCTTCAACTATCTACTGGCTAATTTAATTAAGAATGGAAATTGAGTCAGCTTAGTTGGTCCTTTTTGACTTCCCTGGTGGCTCAGACAGTAAAGCATCTGCCTGCAATGCGGGAGACCCAGGTTCAATCCCTGGGTCTGGAAGATCCCCTGGAGAAGGAAATGGCAACCCACTCCAGTATTCTTGCCTGGAAAATTCCATAGACTGAGGAGACTGGTAGGCTACAGTCCATGGGGTCGCAAAGAGTCGGACACGACTGAGCGATTTCACTTTCACTTTAGTTGGTCCTTTACTACTGGTAGATTATTAGCCTTGAGATTTCAGTATGTATGCTGTGTCAGTCAACTAAATCAAACTACAGATTCCTTCCATTTAACTTGGATAGGTGATCTGACTTAACACCCGCTCCGAAACCAGCTTTGGTTTCTTTCCCCAGGTAGGCTGAATTTTGCCTTCCTCCTTCCTCCTTCTCTCTGTTCTTACACTTACTGAAGGCTTTGCAAATGGCAGCAGCTCTGTGGACAGTGAGAACACCCCGTCCACAGTCACCAGGCTTGTCATCCTTGGTGTGTCAATTAGACTGTCTGTTCCTTCCACAACCTCCACACCCTACCCAACTCTTCACAAACATCTGTAGGATAGATTGAGCCTTCTGCTCGATAGCCCAGGGTTATGGAAATTCTTGTCCTCTTGGTTAAAAGCTGAGAAAACAAGAACTATTTATATGGGAGCACTAGAAGACATATAAGGGAATATATCTTCCATGCCAGCTTCTCAAAAGTCAAAGAATCACTCATGCTCAAGTGAAATCTAAGGGACTGTAGACCTCATCCTCTCCGACATAACCCATAACCAGGGCTGGTATAGGTAAATGTTACTGCCTCTGAAGGGATAGAGACTTACCTGTGTGCCCACTGTACATCCAGGGAAATCTTTTCACTGCAAGCTCCTCAAATGTTCCATGTTGTTTGGGAGTCTAACCACCTTTCCAGAAGACTTTCACTGTTGACTCTACTTGACCTCAGTTCTCCATCTGAAAGAACCATTCTTTTTGACCTCTATGTAAGTACTGCCCAGCCACACAGCCCCAATCAACATGGTGACCCAGGGGATGACATGCTGTAATCAGATACCAGATTGTTCTTATAACCCATTGGCTCTACTTGTTGGCTGGGTCTCGGAACTTAAAAAAGTGAAAGAAAAAAAAAACTAAGGAAATATGGTCAAGTAGGAAATGGCATGTTCCTGTTTCAGAAAATGTTGGCAGTGTGGGGCAGCAACCTGGACTGAAGTGCCAATTCTATCAGAGAGTAATTAACAAACAATAAATATAACAAGCAGGATGAGAGTGATAACAGGTGGCTTCATTTAACTGGTACTTATTGTATACCAGGCTACATTCTTAGTTCCTTATACATATAATCTCATTTAATAATATTTCCAGTGTAAGCAAATTGGTCAGATTACTTTCTCTTCCCAAGGCTTTGATTTTCAGAACTGTTACACTGAGTTAAAAGTTGCATCATAGGGATGTTGTAAAAATTAAATTTAAAAATGGAGACAAATGCAATTATCAAACTCTAAAGTGATTTACAAATATTCGGTATCATCTTATTATTATAGAGGTTCCATTCCGTCCAAGAATATTCAAGTAAAAAGCCTCCAACCCATAGCTGAGTGCTGATCAAGTAAAGGGGAACACGAGCAGTGACCCTAGCAGTGAATCCTGTACCCTCAAACACAAAGCCAAGATACCCAAGCATCATCTTTCACAAAATAAACAAAAGATTCTAAACTAAATGAGTGCCAGGGTGGGCTTCCTTGGTTGGGGATGATCCCACATGCCACAGGGCAACTAAGCCCGTGTGCCACAACTACCGAGCCTAAGTGCCACAACTACTGAAGCCCACACGCCTAGAGCCCCTGCTCTGCAACAACAGAAGCCACTATAATGATTGCACAACTAGAGAGTAGCCCCCGCTGGCCACAACTAGAAAAAGCCTGTCTCCAGCAATGAACACCTAGCACAACCAGAAATATTTTTTTTTTTTTTATAAATGAGTGTCAGGGTAAATGTTGGAAAGTTGATTTCTCCTTCTCCCTTCCCATAAGGCAGTGACATAAAGTAACCTGCATACATTCTGACACCACCTCCCCACCTAGATATTTCCATGAAAGCAGAAGACACTGCCAGCATTCAAGAAAGCCCTGTTCTCTGGAAACTTTCCCAGACTGAAGAGGGCCTGGAAACCTGCTCCCTCCCACAGGCCCCTGGGCAAGGAAAGGCAGGTATCTTAAAGGGGCTGTAGGCCCCCTGTGCCTCTCTCTGGCTGCTTGCTCCAGAACGGAATAGCCTGGTAAGAATATACAGTGTTTTCTGAAAAGCTTTTAATGGTTATCCTTCCTCTTATTTAGAGTTTTGTCTTCCCATTATTTATTTTTAAAACTAATCCCCTGTCCTTTCAAGAACTGAATTATATTTTCACATTTTCCACTTTATTCTCGCAGCACTAACTTCCTGGAAAAGTGCCAAACTGAATGGGCCAAGTTCTACCCTTAGTGTTGCACTGTGCTCTCCAAGGCAGGAATGCTTTCTGTATCTCCTACGCCTCTGCAGCTTAGGAGAATGCCGCGCTCAGACTTAAATTGCCTTTTAGGCAAAATTACTCACTTTAAGACAGTAAGTTCTATGTTCTACTCTGTTGGATTTTCAAGAGGCCCGGACACCACCGCCTTACAGCATCATCAGCTGTGATGGAATACCAAGTGCTGGTCCCACCAGTGAGTGAAGAGAACAGCACAGGTTCTATAACCACTATGTTACAGACAAATAGGAAACAGACCTTAGAGGTAAAGCAAAATGGGCTCTGGGTTTGAATTCCAATTGCATTACTTATTAACTGTGTGAATTTGGACCAGTGACATGGCCTCTCTGTGCCTGAGTTGCCTAACTTCTAGAATGTCAATAATGATAGTACCAGCTTTACAAAATGATCATGAGGAATAAAGTTATATAAATAATGTATGTAAAACTTATTTAGAACATTCAGTATACATTGATGCTGCTATACCCTCTCTATTAGTTTTTCCATGGCTGCTATAAACAATTATCACAGGCTAGCTGGCTTAAAGCAACAGAAACTTATTCTCGGTCTGTTTTGCAGGCCAGAAGTGTGAAATCAAAATGTCAGTGGGGTTGGTTCCTTCCTAAGACTTTGAGGAATAATCTGTTCTGTGCCACTCTCCTGGTTTCTGATCACTACTGCCAGGTCTCCGCGTTCTTGGCTTATAGCTCCAATTTCTGACTCTCTCTTCTAAATGTCTTCTGCCCTTTTTCTCTTATAAGGACAGTTGTCAATGGATCGAGGGCCTAAACCAACATGATTTCATTTCCATATCCTTAATTTAACTGCATCTGCAAGTGTAATTTGGTCATCCACATAAGGTCAATTCCACAGGTTCTGGGTGGATATATATGCCTTATTGGCAGGTCACAATTTAACCACATGCTCCCTCCAAAAAAAAAAATAAGTCAGTTTAGGTCCCTTGAGCCTCACACTTATTCTCCCTCTGTGAACCAGGACATGGGTCAGTTTCTTCCCACAAATTTCTTTACTCACTCTTCCTATTCAGAGGCCCTTTTGATTAGATTCTTCACAGATATGACACGTGGCTGTTTTCTCCTATCACATGGCTCATGGGTCTGCAGACGGAACATGGGCATAAGTGATGGGAAGTGTGGAGTAGGGTTTTAGATGAAGAAATAGAAGATGGCCCAACTCAACCCCTCATGTCCTTGAGAAGGTAACAGAGACCTGAGAAAGGATGTGTGTTGTCCAGATATTTCAGGTAATATGACGACAGAGTCATCACAGAGTCAGGCACTGGCCCAGGGCCCTGCCTCTCTTTCCAGTCACCTCCCACAATGCCACCCTGTCACCACACCCCGCAGTTATAAGGTCACACACAGCGTTCTACAAGTCCACATGGGGGAAGCCAACTTGCTTGACACCCCTGATTAATTCTAAAGGCCACACCAGTTTTAGTTCATTAAATTAAGGCCATAAAATTAAGATGTAAATAGCAAAAGTTAGCCGTGCCAGGATGCCAATCAACCTTTGACTTGCTTTTTTAAGTTTGGGGGTACAAGGAGAAAGTTTGGGAAATGCTTCCCATCCTACATATGAGCAACAGAATTTGTAACTTCATGGGAATCTTGATGATACAAATAATCTCATATTCTAAAGATTCACCTGATTACCAGTTATTTGGAACTCAAATATTCTACCCTGTAGTATCAATATTAACCATAATGAATAAGTTCTTAGGCTAAAGCATACAAAATAATACAATTATAACAAAAAAGAAGTCAATATTAACAATATAAGTAATTAAAAAAAGAAAATTTAAATTGAATTATAGGAAGTTAATTCTTTTATCAATTTGCCCAGAACTTCAGCTTGAGGAAAAATAGATTTAATAAAGAAAATCAGGAGGTAGAAGAAATTGGGGCTTCTGGGTATTTTCAAGGACATTAAAGGTCAATTAAACTTAATTCCATTTTGAATTTATGGATTCTTTCTCCCAAAAGGAGAAATATTTTATGGCTCTTTACAATTTTCAAACTGCTTTCAATGTAAAATTTCATCTACAAGACCAGACCAATGAGTGGCAATTTTATCTGGCAGCCAGAACAAATGAATTTCAGCAACTGATAAATTAGCAATTGGGAAGAAGTCATTACTGGTCTCTCTCAAATCCTCACTCCCCAGAGTGTGGTCAGGAGCCTCAGCATCACCTGGGAGCTTGGTAGAAATGCAGAGTCTCATCTGGACCATAGGCCTACAGGGATCAGAATCTGCATTTCAACAAGATCCCCAGGAGGATTACTCTGCACATCAGCACTGCTTCTACCAGTAAACAGCGGCGCCTTTATGAAATAAAATAAAGCAGTTAACCAAGGGAAAATGCTCATGAAAAATACACATTTTATTTTTAGTTTCAGCAATGTTGCAAACTGAACTCAAATCCTCTTTCCCTTCACAAAACAGAGATGCTGGATAAACTATAATTTTTTTTAAGTCAAACTCAAAAGACAGGGGAGTTTTCAGGCTTCCAAAACACTACAAAGGAACTCAAACTACTCTAGAGAGTGCAGCAGAACCCTCCCTGGAGGATAGCAGACTTGGTTACAGGCCCTAAAAAAGAGGGACCAGAATCATAAAGTCCCAATGATCACCAGAGATGGTAATGGAGATGATAATCGGTCCATATGAAGTGTGATGCTAAAACTTCTACACAAGCCCTCCCTGCTTTGTGGAAAGGGAATGATAGAGCTTCCCAAGGGGGCTGGGTAAGAAGCAAAGAGGCATCAAGTCTCGGAGAACCATAGGTCCTAGTTTGTGCCACATATAGATATGGAGTCCATATGAATATTATCTACATGGGGCTGGAATCTCAAACTGACAAATAACTGTGAAAATTCACCCTGGACAAGTGAAACAATGGGGACATCCATCCAGGGCAAATATAAAACCTCTCTGTAAATATACTCCCACAAGCCAGGCACATCTGAATCATACATTATGATAATAATCCCAGCTGGGGCTAAGCCTACAAACACAGATTAAAACAACACAAGAAAAGAATTCACTACTAGAGGGCATATCAGGTAACATGAGCAGTAGATTAGCATGCCCCAGAACACAGGATAATAGAACCATTCCAAAGAGAGGATTGTTTTATTTAAACCTCCAAGCAATTTCAGTTCAGTTCAGTCGCTCAGTCATGTCCGACTCTCCGCGACCCCATGAATCACAGCACGCCAGGCCTCCCTTTCCATCACCAACTCCCGGAGTTCACTCAAACTCATGTCCAAGGAGTCCGTGATGCCATCCAGCCATCTCATTCTTGGTCGTCCCCTTCTCCTCCCGCCCCCAACCTTTCCCAGCATCAGAGTCTTTTCCAGTGAGTCAACTCGTCGCATGAGGTGGCCAAAGTATTGCAGTTTCAGCTTTAGCATCAGTCCTTCCAATGAATACCCAGGATCGATCTCCCTTAGAATGGACTGGTTGGATCTCCTTGCAGTACAAGGGACTCTCAAGAGTCTTCTCCAGCACCACAGTTCAAAAGCATCAATTCTTCGGCAATCAGCTTTCTTCACAGTCCAACTCTCACATCCATACTTGACCACGGGAAAAACTATAGCCTTGACTAGACGGACCTTTGTTGCCAAAGTAATGTGTCTCTGCTTTTTAATATATTATCAAGGTTGGTCTAACTTTCCTTCCAAGGAGTAAGCGTCTTTTAATTTCATGGCTGCAGTCAGCATCTGCAGTGATTTTGGAGCCCAAAAAAATAAAGTCTGACACTGTTTCCACTGTTTTTCCATCTATTTCCCATGAAGTGATGGGACCAGATGCCATGATCTTTGTTTTCTGAATGTTGAGCTTCAAGCCAACCTTTTCACTCTCCTCTTTCACTTTCATCAAGAGGCTTTTGAGTTCCTCTTCACTTTCTGCCATAAGGGTAGTGTCATCTGCATATCTGAGATTATTGATATTTCTCCCGGCAATCTTGATTCCAGCTTGTGCTTCTTCCAGCCCAGCGTTCCTCATGATGTACTCTGCATATAAGTTAAATAAGCAAGGTGACAATATACAGCCTTGACACACTCCTTTTCCTATTTAGAACCAGTCTGTTGTTCCATGTACAGTTCTGACTGTTGCTTCCTGACCTGCATACAGGTTTCTCAAGAGGCAGGTCAGGTTCAGACTTAAATTGAAGAAAGTAGGGAAAACCACTAGACCATTCAGATATGACCTAAATCTAATCCCTTATGATTATACAGTGGAAGTGAGGAATAGATTTAAGGGACTAGATCTGATAGATAGAGTGCCTGATGAACTCTGGATGGAGGTTTGTGACATTGTACAGGAGACAGGGACCAAGACCATCCCCATGGAAAAGAAATGCAGAAGAGCGAAATGGCTGTCTGAGGAGGCCTTACAAATAGCTGTGAAAAGAAGAGAAGCGAAAAGCAAAGGAGAAAAGGAAAGATATAAGCATCTGAATGCAGAGTTCCAAAGAATAGCAAAGAGAGATAAGAAAGCCTTCCTCAGTGATCAATGCAAAGAAATAGAGGAAAACAATAGAATAGGAAAAACAAGAGATTTCTTCAAGAAAATTAGAGATTCCAAGGGAACATTTCATGCAAAGATGGGCAGAATAAAGGACAGAAATGGTGTGGACCTAACAGAAGCAGAAGATATTAAGAAGAGGTGGCAAGAATACACAGAAGAACTGTACAAAAAAGATCTTCACGATGAAGATAATCACGATAACGTGATCACTGACCTAGAGCCAGACATCTTGGAATGTGAAGTCAAGTGGGCCTTAGAAAGCATCACTATGAACAAAGCTAGTGGAGGTGATGGAATTCCAATTGAGCTATTTCAAATCTTGAAAGATGATGCTGTGAAAGTGCTGCACTCAATATGCCAGCAAATTTGGAAAACTCAGCAGTGGCCATGGGACTGGAAAAGGTCAGTCTTCATTCCAATCCCAAAGAAAGGCAATGCCAAAGAATGCTCAAACTACCGCACAATTGCACTCATCTCACACGCTAGTAAAGTCATGCTCAAAATTCTCCAAGCCAGGCTTCAGCAATATGTGAACCATGAACTGCCAGATGTTCAAGCAGGTTTTAGAAAAGGCAGAGGCACCAGAGATCAAATTACCAACATCCGCTGGATCATGGAGAAAGCAAGAGAGTTCCAGAAGAGCATCTATTTCTGTTTCATTGACTATGCCAAAGCCTTTGACTGTGTGGATCACAATAAACTGTGGAAAATTCTGAAAGAGATGGGAACCAGACCACCTGACCAGCCAAGCAATTTACTAGTAAAGAAAAAACTGAAACTAACAGGTAATTTCAAGAAGGCAAAGGAGAAAAGAAAAGATATGCCCATTTGAATGCAGAGTTCCAAAGAATAGCAAGGAGAGATAAGAAAGCCTTTCCCAGTGATCAACGAAAAGAAATAGAGGAAAACAATAGAATGGGGAAGACTAGAGATCTCTTCAAGAAAAGTAGAGATAACAAGGGAAAATTTCATGCAAAGATGGGCACAGTAAAGGACAGAAATGGTATGGACCTAATAGAAGCAGACATTGTACAGGAGACAGGAACCAAGACCATCCCCATGGAAAAGAAATACAAAAAACCAAAATGGCTGTCTGAGGAGGCCTTACAAATAGCTGTGAAAAGAAGGGAGGCGAAAAGCAAAGGACAAAAGGAAAGATATAAGCATCTGAATGCAGAGTTTCAAAGAATATCAAGGAGAGATAAGAAAGCCTTCCTCAGCAATCAATGCAAAGAAATAGAGGAAAACAACAGAATAGGAAAAACAAGAGATCGCTTCAGGAAAATTAGGGATATCAAGGGAACATTTCATGCAAAGATAGGCTCGATAAAGGACAGAAATGGTATGGACCTAACAGAAGCAGAAGATATTAAGAAGAGGTGGCAAGAATACACAGAAGAACTGTACAAAAAATATCTTCACGACCAAGATAATCACGATGGGTGATCACTCACCTGGAGCCAGACATCTTGGAATGTGAAGTCAAGTGGGCCTTAGAGAACATCACTACAAACAAAGCTAGTGGAGGTGATGGAATTCCAGTTGAGCTATTTCAAATCCTGAAAGATGATGCTGTGAAAGTGCTGCACTCAATATGCCAGCAAATTTGGAAAACTCAGCAGTGGCCACGGGACTGGAAAAGGTCAGTCTTCATTCCAATCCCAAAGAAAGACAATGCCAAAGAATGCTCAAACTACCGCACAATTGCACTCATCTCACATGCTAGTAAAGTCATGCTCAAAATTCTCCAAGCCAGGCTTCAGCAATATGTGAACCGTGAACTGCCAGATGTTCAAGCAGGTTTTAGAAAAGGCAGAGGCACCAGAGATCAAATTACCAACATCCGCTGGATCATGGAGAAAGCAAGAGAGTTCTAAAAATATATATATTTCTGCATCATTGACTATGCCAAAGCTTTTGACTGTGTGGACCACAACAAACTGGAAAATTCTGAAAGAGATGGGAATACCAGACCACCTGACCTGCCCCCTGTGAAATCTGTATGCAGGTCAAGAAGCAACAGTTAGAACTGGACATGGAACAACAGACTGGTTCTAAATCAGGAAAGGAGTACATCAAGGCTGCATATTGTCACCCTGCTTATTTAACTTCTATGCAGAGTACATCATGAGAAATGCTGGGCTGGATGAAGCACAAGCTGGAATCAAGATTGCCGGGAGAAATATCAATAACCTCAGATATGCAGATGTCACCACCTCATTGACAGAAAGGAAAGAACTGAAGAGCCTCTTGATGAAAGTGAAAGAGGAGAGTGAAAGACTTGGCTTAAAACTCAACATTCAGAAAACTAAGGGCATGACATCCAGTCCCATCACTTCATGGCAAATAGATGGGGAAACTGTGGAAACAGTGACAGACTTTATTTTGGGGAGAGCTCCAAAATCACTGTAGATGGTTACTGCAGCCATGAAATTAAAAGACACTTGCTTCTTGGAAGAAAAGCTATGATGAATCTAGCTGTTGCTGCTGCTAAGTCACATCAGTCGTGTCCAACTCTGTGTGACCCCACAGACGGCAGCCCACCAGGCTCCCCTGTCCCTGGGATTCTCCAGGCAAGAACACTGGAACGGGTTGCCATTTCCATCTCCATGCATGCATGCATGCATGCAAAGTTGCTTCAGTCATGTCCGACTCTGTGCGACCCCATAGATGGCAGCCCACCAGGCTCCTCTGCCCCTGGGATTCTCCAGGCAAGAATACTGGAGTGGGTTGCCATTTCCTTCTCCATGATGAATCTAGAGAGTGTATTAAAAAGCTGAGACATTATTTTGCCCGACAAAGGTCCGTCTAGTCAAAGCAATGGTGTTTGCAATAGTCATGTATGGATGTGAGTGTCAGACTATAAAGAAAGCTGAGCACCGAAGAATTGATGCTTTTGAACTGTGGTATTGGAGAAGATTCCTGAGAGTCCCTTGGACTGCAAGGAGATCTGACCAGACCATCCTAAAGGAAATCAGTCCTGAATATTCATTGGAAGGACTGATGCTGAAGCTGAAACTCCAATATTTTGGTCACCTGATGTGAAAAACTGACTCATTTGAAAAGACCCTGATGCTCGGAAAGATTGAAGGTGGGAGGAGAAGGGGATGACAGAGGATGAGATGGTTGGATGGCTTCACCAAATCTATGGACATGAGTTTAGTAAGGTCTGAGAGTTGGTGATGGATCAGGAAGCCTGTTGTGCTGCAATCCGTAGGGTCACAGAGTTAGATACGACTGAGGGACTGAACTGAACAGGTAATTTACAGATGAGAAAACTAAAGTTCAGAAAGTCTAAGTTCTAATAAGGACTGTAGGCTTAAGTCCAGTCCCAGTACTACTACTACCACATCACATTATCTCTGTTCTTAATAAATGTAGGACTAACTCCTATCTATTAGTTGGATCAATTCTGTAATTCATTTAAAACAGATGAGAGAGAAAAGATTTTCATAGATTGGGAAGGGAGAATCCTCATTCAGTTAATTTTATTTTAAGCAGCCCTCTTTTTACACGACAAAGGAAGGAAACAGGTAGGTACCTTTGTATACTCATGAACTTTTACTGGGGAGAAAGGAAGTGACAATGTAAGAAGTCTGAGGCAATTGGACAAAATGAGAGATACTAGGTAAATATCCATCTGGATTTCCAAAGTGTTCAGAAGATCACTTATACCTTGGCAATTGTCTTTGTTTTTCTAAGGCAGGATGTCAGTTAACCACTGGAACTCAGGCTGAGATGAGTTTTTGCTTTTACTCAGAATATCATCACTTCATCCCTGAGAGGCTTCCTGTAGTTAGTTGCAGCTTATAACCCACAAACCACCATGCAGGATACTAAAGAACTAGTACATAGCTCGGGCATTACAGCAAAGTCATAATTTCTTATCTCTTACCCCTTACTAAATTACAATTAAATTCCATCATTCAGAACTGCCTGATCTTGAAGCAGATGCATATATCACAAGAAGGCATTAAAATCTGACCTTTTATATCCCCAATAAGAAATGCCATGAGTCCATCACAGAAGCATAACTCCCTTTCAAATTAGAGCTAAGAAAGATCTGAACTTCAAAGGAGAACTCTTCAATTACAGGTGAATTGGAGGACTTTTCTAGTAACCTCTTAAAACTATGAATTCTAAAGGAAAAAATAAGATGACTTTTGTGTTTCAGAGCAAAAGTAAAAATGGAATGAGTAAATAGCAGAATGGGGAAAAAAATGCGACATACAAAAAAAAGTGAAAGGGGACCACACTGATCCATCTCTTTGAAGGCATTAAGACTACCGTTCTAAGATTACTGGAAACTTGAAAATCAGTTACATTTCAGCAGAGGCCCTAAAACCCAAAACAATTATCCACTGTCTCTTTTACTGGCTAAGATTTACATCTAGTGGCTTCATCAGTGTGGATACCACAGAGGCTCTGCAAAGAGTACTGTGGGGCCTGGTGGCTTTAGAGCTTGCTCTTGGAATATTTATCATTTTAGCTCAGTAAATAGCTAGTCCTTTGCCAGCAGGGAGATAAGCAGGCAGCCCTATCAGTCTTGGTACTTTCAAAAGGTTTCCGTTCCACACCACACTGTGGAATATTCATCTTCCCTCTGATGACCATCCCTGCCTAAAAAGAAAGTATTTAGACCTTGGTAAAGAAGGGTCATTTAAATAAGAAACAAAAAACTGAAGAGTAACAAGAGGAAAGATGGAGAGAGGGAGCAAGCAGAGACAGAGATCAACAGCAAAGGCAGCTTGGGTCTGCCATGGCTGGGAGCTGGGGGTGGGGTGGGGGGTGGCGGCTACGAGGCAATTCTAATTGAGGAGCGTAGACTGAGGCCGTATGTAGGCACCTCCACCTCTGTCAATACAAAAGCAAGCCTGGTGTTCATAGGAAGCAGGATGACTTTCTCAAAATCCATTTATGTCTTAATTTAATAAATGTTTATTGAGTTCCCACTGTGTATACATATATATATATATATATATATGTCAGAGACATACCATGAGTATAAGGAAAAGCAACAGTGATAATAAAGCATACAATAGATAGAAAACACAGTTCAAAATAAAATAACACCAATTCAAAAGAAAAAGAAATGACGTCAACTGTGGGACTTTGTAGCCTCAGGTAGAAAACAGTATTTGAGCTGGGCCTTAAAGAAAATGTAAGAATTGGACATACAGATACACTGCTGGGAAATGCAGTGTGCTTCTCTCCACCACAAACAAGAAGCCAAGTGAATAATCAGGTTAGACGTCCTTACCCTTCCCTGCATCTATGAATCACTACAGAAGAATTTTTTAAATAGCACGCTGGTGTCCCTCCCCTGAATATTTTGATTTGCTTAACCCAGGGTAAGACCAGCCATGAGTAGTTTTACTTTTTTGAACACTTCCCAGGTGACTGTTATGTGCAGCCAAGGCTGAGAATCCAGAGCTAGAATGGAGACCGGTATTTGCCCTTGGAAGTCTGTACCAAAATTTTGAAAGAATCCCAGCTCCCAGGGTGTCATGACTCATGAACTGACACCATGTTCCACAGATAAAATACAGGAAGGGAGGCCAAAATAGAATATTGATTTCAACATAATCATTGTCCTTTGGGAGTTTCCATGTATCAAATGAAAGGCAATAACACAGGACATTTATGGACACTATTTGGTGCTCTGGTGGACTCCCTGCCAGAATAGCTCCCACTTGAAGGAACTAAATGAAGAACAGGCCACGTGGAATCATAAGTGGACAGGCTCACAGAGTGTGCATAACGCTGCTTTCAGATCTGTGTTTGAGAACAGAACCAGGTACACCCGACGGTCTCACCATTGTGGTAGTCTCTGATAATTCAATAAAACAAGCATGAGTTTTTCTTCAATGAGAAGTCACCTTTCTAAGTTTGAGCTTTAGAAGGTATGATATTACAAGCTTAAGTGGGCCAAATGTTTGCAATAAGCCTCAGGGAATCTTCCAAGTGTAAGGCTTGGGATCATGTCTTAAAGAGTAAAAATGGAATAACATAGCTTTAGAGTGGCCTCCTACTAGAAGTAAATAGAGTAACTTGTATTCTACTTAACTATTGCTGCATAACAAACCAGTCAAAAATGAAATGACTTAATCAATTTATCGTTCTTTCTCATTGTTCCAGGGGCTATCTGGCTCAGCTGGCTGATTCTACCTAGGTTCTCTCACATAGTTGTGGTCAGACAGTGACCAGTCATCTGAAGGCTCAACTGGACTGGACATTCAGGATGGAATCCTCATATGGTCACTAGCTGGGAGCTCAGCTAGACCATTGACTGGAATGCCTACATGTAGCCTCTCTCTGTGACTGGGCTTTCTCACAGTATAATGACCAAATTCCAAAGAGGAAGTAGAAACTGCCAGTTCCTCAAAGTCTGGGTCCAGAAACTGGCAAATAGCATTTCCACTATATTCTGTTGTGCTTTTTAAACTGTAACAATGACCAATGTATTGCTGCCTAGTCTCCTCTTTGTCAGCTGAACTAATGTTAAGCTTTGTCAGTGGAGTGCTTTGCAGTAGAGAGGCTGGAGAAGGAAGGGGCTTTCTCTTCCTGGCTCTGATGCACTCCTGTCACCTGGTAGCTTCTGTAGTTCCCGGCTCTGCAGTTCAAGGCAGCCAGCAGCACGTAGCAGCAAGCAGCTCCCCTGACATCCCTTTAGGTTGGTTCACAGCAAATTCTGAAGAGTGCCACACCCCTGCCTGAGGCTTCTCCAGGCACACCAGAGGGCATGTTTCCAGCAAGTCCCAGAGTGAGTTCTTCCAGCTAGTTCCTCTGGCACATCACCAGAGCAACTTCACAGTCATTTAATGAGTTGTGGCCAGGCCTTGACAATATTTTGTTGATTAAAGCAGATACAGATCCTGCCCAGATTTAATGAAAGAGGACGCAGACTCTGCATCTCAAATGAGGAATGTCAAAAATATGGCCGTCTTTAATCTTCCACAATTTGTGAACAGATTAACTCTTATTCTCAACCCTATATATTTGAGCTTTAAATGGATATTTTTCACAATTCTTTAACAGCAACTCCCACAGAAAATAAAAAAGCAGTATTATATACAATACAAATATAAAAGAGTAATATTATGCTATACTTCACTGCAAGCTCATCACCTCTAAGTCTGACCTGTTTTTTTCCCAGTACTCTAGACGAGTTTGCACCAAGTATCTCTTCTCTGCCTAGTTCCCTCGATGGCCAAAAAATTATGTCGGCAAAGACAAGGTAAAAAGGACAATCGGTGGACCAGGACACAGATCAGAGTCACACAAAAGGGCAAATCCACAGCATGGGCGCTGTGTGGCCACTCTAGAATTTTTCCACAAATTGTGACCGTTGGAATTCTGCCAACATCAGCCACACAGTACACAATGACCCAATACTCGAGAGCTTTTGCATTGCTAAATGTTTGTGGGCTCAGAAATCAATATCTAATCACACTTAACTGGAGCCCAATATTCTGTACACTCAGCAGTGTAGGTTTCTGGTTGCTGGATATACAAAAGTTAACATGGGAAGCGGAACATTTGTGGGAATGAACAGCATTAACAATATTGCCACTCTGGTGCAAATCATGCAAATCACTGCTAATGATATTTATTGAGTGCTCATTTTTGCCAGGGTCCCGCTCTACAAAGGGTTTTAAGATCATACAAAGGAAATAATGACAGTGTGTGTGTGTGTGTGTGTGTGTGTGTGTGTGTGTGTGTGTTAGTCACTCAGTCATGTCTGATTCTTTGCAACCCCACGGACTATAGCCCACCAGACTCCTCTGTCCATGGAACATTCCAGGCAAGGATACTGGAGTGGGTTGCCATTTCCTTCTCCAGGGGATCTTCCCGACCCTGGGTTCGATCCCTGGGTTGGGAAGATCCCCTGGAGGAGGGAACGGCTACCCACTCCAGTATTCTGGCCTGGAGAATTCCATGGACTGTATAGTCCATGGAGACACAAACAGCTGGACACAACTGAGTGACTTACACTTTTTTTAAACCTCAGAAATTAATGTTACTTTTTTTTCCAGCCCTTCAATAGGAACATAATAACTAAACTATTTCTCAAAATCTGTCAGCTTTAAAGTCCTGAGTAATGGGATTATCAGGCTTCCCAGGTGGCTCAGTAGTAAAGAATCCACCTGCCAATGAAGGAGACATGGGTTTGATCCCTGGGTCAGGAAGATCCCCTGGAGAAGGAAATGGCAACCCACACCAGTATTCTTGCCTGGGAAATCCCACGGCCAGAAAAGCCTTGTGGACTACACTCCATGGGATTGAAAAGAGTCAGACACCACTTATTGACTAAACAACAACAATGGGAATATCAAGTAATGGGAACATAAGCTACACCTGGCTTCCTGGTAAGGAATCGCTAGTCTCTATTCAGTGAGGAGCTTACTGAGAAACCAACTTGGGCTTTTAGTAAGCCATTATAGGGTCACAAGTGTAGTCAAGTCCCTACTGCCCCTTCTCTATTCCTGAGCTGCATAATTCACACTGAATTCACAACTAAAACCCTCAGGAAATGTCTAATAGCAGCAGTGCTGTCCTTTTCCTTCCTCACTGGGTGGCTCCCCATCACCTAACAAATGGATTTGTATTATAACACTTCCTAGATGAGTGCTTCTCAAATATTATGTCCATAAGAATCTCACTTGAGGATCCTGCTACAATGCAAGTTTCAATTCAGTGGGTCTCAGGTGGAGTACGGAGATGCTGCTTTTCTAACAAGCTCCTAGATAATGTTGATACTGCTGGTCCTCAGACCACACTTTGAGGATCAAGGATGAAAGTTACTATGGAGAAAGCTTTAGCTGTTTCCAGCAGTGTTCAAAAGAAGACAGACAAAACACAGGTCTCCAGTTCCGTATCTTTTCCACTCTCTCGCTCAAGCACTAGAGACTAGATGGCAATCCAACCTCAAGAACAGCCTTGGAAACCTTGAAATTCTCTAAGTTGGATATGCAAATTAAACTCCAACTGTGACCCCAGGATTAAAACACCAGCCCAGTTTGCAGATGCTGAGAACCAGAAAACACTGAAAACTGAATTTGAACGCTTGAATCTACCCTCACAGTCATGAAGATCAGAGAATCACTTCAAATTTGTTGTCTTTTTTTGACACCAAGAAAGAGAAAGTGCATGTTTGCTTGCCTTACAGGTCCTGCAAGTTTGTTTCTTGACAGAGTTTAAGACAGAAAGTTAGAAGCTAAACTTTTTTCTAAAGTAGCTACATAATAGAGGCTTGGATTTTTTCAATTTATTTTGAATTATCTAGATATTTGTCCTGGCTCTGTTGCTTTGCTGTCTCCCCAAGCCTTTTATGTTCCTTATCTGCATATCATCTTAGGTCACTCTGTCCCTTAAGGTCCATAAAACTGGTCCAACCTCCTATTCTGTACTCTCTGGAATGCCTACCCAAGACCTCTTTATGTTCTGGGGGGAAACTTATGTTCTATGTTCATTTCTATTTCAAATTATACTGAATTTTGTTCTCTGCTTTTTGTAATTTTTAACTTTTTTTTTCCCTCCTAGACAGTCCCCAACCCAGCCCCTTCCAACCTTCAAGCTTTTGTGTTTTGAAAAATTTTAACTGAAGGTCATAAGTGGAGGATTATACTGCAGCACTGCAGACCAACTTTGTAGTATGTATCACACAGCACTATTCTTGAAAATTCTATCAGGTGCCCACTTTCAGTATATATCTGGACCTTTTGCCTTCTGGCTAATGATCCCTTTCCCCTTTCCTTCCCATTTCTCTCTCCATACCACCTCTCTCCCTGATTGCCTGTAAACAGTCCAATTGTGTGCTCATACCCAGGTATGCAGTGCAGTTTCGCTCTTTACATCCTGTGTTCCCAAACTGTGCCAAACTCACTTTTGTATTTCTGAAGTCCATCAGTGCTCTTTCCTGTATGAAAGAATCATGAGCAGATTGCCATCTCTTTCAGGGGCTCCATTTCTTTGGAAGTTCATGGAATTTAAAACATCTTTTTTTCATTAAAAAACATGATCTCACTTGGCCTCGTTACTCGGAGGTAGGAGAAACAAGCATTCATATGGCCGTGTTTGACAAGGAAACTAAAACCCAGAAAAATCATATAACTTATGCAGAGTCCCTAGGTTAGGGACAGAACCAGGACTGAGACCCAGCTTTCCTGATATCTGGTATATTCTTTCTACTGAGTCATTGTTTTGCTGGATGAGACCAAACATGCCACCATTTTGCAACCATATGGAAACCTGACTACTAAGATTGATGCAATCTACATGAGTCTATGTACAGCAAATAGCAGCTGTGCAACTGGAATCTACTTCAATGTTCTCTCCAGTCCAAATTGGATTTCTTCATATAATCTCCATACCTTGCATTTTGTGATGTATCTTTACACTCAAAGACTTCTTCATTTTTCATTTTGAATGCAAAATAACATCCAGACTTTCATTTGAAGATGCCTAACAGACTAGAGCACCACCTGTTCTTGATTTATTTTCAACCAATTAAGCATTTAAATTGTTTCTCATCTAAATTGAATTTACTTTTACTACTTTTTCCTCACCCTTTTTCTTTTCCACAACCATCAACAATGTCTAGTAAACAACTGCTTAATGTGCTAAGCAAACAAAAGTGTGGTTGTTGGGAAGTGGAAATGAGAGAGGGCGGATGGAGTTGTGAAGCCTCCAGACTGTTACTAGACTTGGACTGACCTTGTGCAAGGTGAGCTCAGACAGGTCACTGCACCTCTCTGGACTTCTGTTTTCTCCGCCATAAAATGAGGCTTAGATGAGGTTTCTAAATTTTGACAAGGTAAAACTGTCACCATCTTCCTTGCTGGCCTTCACTTCCTCCTGACTCAGAGAAGTGGAGCACCTTCATTCTAAGACTCTCCCTTACATTTGAGATGCCGAGTTTACTCTTCTTGACTTTGATTAAGAAGTTCTTCCTCTTAAAGTTTTGATCCCCCCTTTTTTCCCATTAACTTCATCCCTTTTTCTACCACCAATTCACTGTCCTACCACCAATTCACTGTCAAGAACTAACCAATTGCCAGGACCCAGGTTCGATCTCTGATCCGGAAACTAAGATTCCTTGCCATGAGGCAAGGCCAAAAAGAGAAAAAAAAGGAATCAATGACTTCTAAGGTTTCTTTCTCCACAATTCAATTAGGTTTCCTGCTGACTCCACACTCCTTCCGTTGCAGCTAATCCATTTTCAAGCATCTCAATTTTCAAGTGATTTAGAAAACAGGTATGAACTCAACCCAGACTCAAGGAAACACGTGCTGCATGTGCTGCAAGTGAGTTGCTAACACAACAGTGTTACCATTACAGCAAGCAATATATATTTAACAACTTGTTTGAAGCATGCCATATTTCTGTTTTCCGTGAAATTAATCAGAAGCTTTCATGGAAATCTTTACGGAACACATGATTGCATGAATGTAATTTTAATTTAATTTGTATTTAAGCAAATAGGTTAGATGTTTTTCAACCAATTACTAATTTATTTTTCTTAGCTTATGGTTTTATTAATTTATGATTGATTTGGTTAAGCTAGAAAAACATATAAGAAGTCATTTCTCCACTTAAAAGGGCTAAACTGAACTTAAAGCCTTGTGTCAGTGAAAGATAACAGAAAACCAGCTTTTGCAACTCTCTCTGAAGTAGGAAATACAGTTTTTGACAATTTTTGCCCCAAAACGGTAAGTAGAGAAACTCAAAGTTTGTCTCCTCTGTTACCACGTTCAGGAAACCCTGAACCCACTCCCACAACAGCCTCAGGGCTGAGGAACAGACATTGACAGGACATGCCAAAGGTGTAGCAGCTTTCAGAGCGCCTTAGGTAAATGACCTCATCTTATCCTCATCACTCTAGGAGAGCAAAAGGGGCATCTAAGCCATCTCCTTCTAGTATCATATAAAAGATAACGTTCCCCACCTACAAGCATGAATTCATGCATCCAGAGATAATCATTGTACACTTATCATTTGCCAGCAGCTGCTCGCCATCACTGGTTCTCTAAATGTGACTCACGCCCCACCCCCACCCCCCCCCACCAGGCCAGCAGCATCAGCAACAACTGAGAACTGACAAGAACTACAAATCTTCAGCCCTAGGCCACACCTCCTGAACCAGAAACTCTGGGATGGGCCAAGAATGTGTGGATAAGCAAGCCCTCCAGGTGATTCTGATGCCTCCTCAAATCTAAGAACCACTGTTCTAGATACGAACGTGAGCAGTACACATGCCTCAGCTTCAGAAGGTTCTCTAGGTCAGTGGAATAAATGGCCAAGTAAATAAAGCATTAAAATATAATGAACGGCATGCAAACTAGTAAAAACATAGAAGAAAAGCAAAACTGATCAATAGTACTCAGAGAAAGCCCGCTGACTCTTTAGAGGGCACTGCACTGTGAGGAATTATGAAAAAAAAAAAAGAGTAAAACAAAACCTCTTTAATGAAGTGTGGGATCTCAGGCCCCTGTGCTTATCAAGGGAACAACATCAAAAGTGCTGAAACCAATCTAGTCCAAATACAGGATCTCTGATTCTCCTTCCAAATTCTGTGACTCTGCTCCCACTCTGCAAGGAGATCACAATAAGTCAAATACTAAGTATTTCAAAAATGTTGGATTCATAGGCTGCTATAGTTCATTTTCTTTGGGGCAAGGTAGTAATCAGTCCTCAGATTGGAAGGAAGGTAAGTGCTAATCATGTCTCTTACTTTGTTACCAGTTCCCTTATAAGATAAACAATTTCCAACAGGGAGAAAATGTAATGACCATCCCTGTCTTTCTAGCTGTGATGAGAGGATGAAGGGCTTGAGTTTTCTTTCGTGTTTCTCCATACTGATCTCTCGATGGGAGCCTATAGCGCCTATAAGCAAACATATCAGCATTATCCCTTAGTAATAGCTACCATCTGGAGAGCACTTTTCCATTCAAAAAGTGATCCATCTGTGTTATTGTTTTTACCTGACTTTGGTCAAAATCCTATGACCAAAGGGTCTCTTTCAATTCTTATGAAGAAAGAAAATGCAGAAAACCTTGAAGGATCATGTTATGGGCCGAACTGTGTCCTTCATGGTCAAGTCTTAACGTTCAGTGTCTCAGAATTTAGAAACCAGGTCTTGTATATGTAATTCATAAAGGAAACCAACCCTGAATATTCACTGAAGGACTGATGCTGAAGCTGAAGCTCCAATACTTTGACTGCCTGATGCGAAGAGCTGACTCATTGGAAAAGACCCTGATGCTGGGAAAGATTGAGGGCACAAGGAGAAGGGGGGCAACAAAGGATGAGATGGCTGGATGGCATCACCAACTCAGCAGACATGAGTTTGAGCAAACTCTGGGAGAGAGTGAAGGACAGGGGAGCCTGATGTGCTGGAGTCCACGGAGTCGCAATGAGTCTTAGCAACTGAACAAAATGGAGTTAAGATGCAGTCATGCTGGAGTAGGGTGGGCTCTAATCTAATATGAACAGTGTCCTTATGAAAAGGGGGAATACAAACACAGAGACACACACACACAGAGAACACCACGTGAACACGAAGACAGGAATGAGGATGACACTTCATAAGCCAAGGAGCACCCCAAACTGCCAGCAAACTACCAGAAGCTAGGAGCCAGGCACAGAACAGATTCTCCCTCGTAGTCCTCAGAATAAACAATCCTGTCAACACCTTGATTTCAGAACAGTGAGACAGTAAGTTTCTGTTGTTAAAGCCACCCAAGTTTTGGAATTTGTTACATCAGCCCTAGCAAACTAATACAAACGGCTTCGCCAAAATCTCTGAGAGGTATTGGGCACAAGTGGCTTTGGTGCCACTTCAATAGAGAGGGCACAGAGAGGAGTGTCACCCCACTGTGTCCCTGAGCCTGGCATCTCACAGACTTCCTTTCATCAACAGTGGCACTCAGGGTCATAACCAAAGAAGCCAGCAGAACTGGCTGGTACAGTGGGATGTTTGAGGGACACAGCAGAATCCCAGAATAAGGGCAGCATGGTAAAAGGAAAGAAAAACTGAGACTGCCATTTGTCTGGGAAGGCATGTGTGAACACTTCGCCCATGAGATCCCCATGAACACATTGTGGGGGCGGGGTCATTACCCAGCAGGAGGCACAATTCCCCATCCACAAGAAGAGCAAAAGTCACTGAAACAACCAGTTTAATCTGATCAGTATTTTAGTTAAGAAAACAACCCATAACTTTGAGTTCTCTTTTGGGATTGCTCTGTTCATCGTGGGAAAAGCAGCAAACTCTCATTTCCTATATCATTCAGTTCAGTTCAGTTCAGTTCAGTTCAGTCGCTCAGTCGTGTCCGACTCTCCGCGACCCCATGAATCACAGCACGCCAGGCCTCCCTGTCCATCACCAACTCCCGGAGTACTCTCAAACTCATGTCCACAGAGTCAGTGATGGCATCCAGCCATCTCATTCTCATATCATTAAGGTAGAGATATTAACCAGAATCATTGCATGTCTGGAGAACTTAGTTTGGCAAGATTGCGGAGAGGATGGAAGGAAACGGGTTGAGAAGACATTAACAACTTCAGTCAGGTATGTTGACCACCAGTCAAGTATAGCTTATACAACCATTTCAAGATGAACAATGGAAAGTAAAATGAGGAAAGGAAGAGAGAAAAATATAAAACAATATTATGATGCAAAAACGTTAGACTTCTCTGGTGGTCCAGTGGTTAAGACTCTGTGCTTCCACTGCAGGGGGCCTGGGTTTAATCCCTGGGCAGGGAACTAAGATCCCACATGCTACGTGACATAATCAGAAAAAGAAAAAAAAACTGTTGAAGTGGTCATTTCCAATTTTCTAGGCACCCTAAATAAAATGTATAACTACAAGAGAAGGCCTTGTTTAATAATGTAAGATCTTGTTCTTTTTACTGAATCCATTAGAATAGGGCTATGCAAAGAGTATCAGGAACAAGCAAAGGAAAGCAATGGGTTGGATGATTAACTTGTCAATGAAAATAAACAATATGTACATATTTTAGACCCTCCAAAATCAGTTTGTGACCAGAGAGCTTCATGGAGAACCTAAGAATATTAGTTACAATAAGTAGAAGGAAAATGGAGATCCTAGTAGTTGAAAAGATTATGTCCTCAAATATTATTAAAATTATAAAATTTCATGATATATATTAATTATATCATTTTAAAATGTATTTAAAATGATAAAGCTATAATTGTATAAATAATATAACTAGCTTAGAGATAATTATCACAGATGTTTTCACAATCCGGAACTGACAGATGTTAATAATTGTAAGTTCTAGTTGGCAGAAATATCTGTTATATTTTTCTTTTTCCTTTTCTGTTTTTAAAAATACCTACAAACAATGTATTGTATCTAAGGAATACATTGACCAACCTATCTGACTACAGATCTGACATTTACCAGCATTTTGAGTTTAAGCAAATGTTTTACTCTCCAAATTGTTTCCTCATCCACCAAGTGAGGTTCATAATAACACAAGGTTATTTATGAGGATCAGAGGTGATGTATATAAAGAAATGATGATAGACAGTAAAACATCCCCCAAACATTTCTGAATCTCCTCATGGATGTCCACAGTGTGTCATCATCCAGTCCAGCCATGAGCGCTTTAAACTCTGACAAGGAAGCCTGACCTCTCAGGCCAGTGTGTTACATTTTAAAATTCTTCATCATTAGAAAGTCCACTAAATAGTCTGCCTGGAAGTCACTATGGTTCTACTCAGGGCACAAAATCCTTCCATTCAGCATTCTTTCAGCACTTCAATTCAGCTAAGAATCTTCCACTCTCCTTCAGCTCCCTTCCCCATCTTTAATGCTTCTCTTTTCCAAGTTGAAATGTCTCATTCTGGGACTTCCTTGGTGGTCCAGTGGCTAAGAATCCAACTTGCAATGCAGGGGATGCAGGTTCGTTCCCTGGTCTTGGAACCAGTATCCCACATGCTTCCTAGCAACTAAGCCCCCTCATAGCAACAAAAGGTACCACATGACACAGGGAAGGTCCCATGCCCCACAACTACACACCTGACGCACCCAAATAAATAAATATTTTTTAAAAAGTCTAAATCTATCATATCAAATGAGACTTAATGTTGAGTTCCCACCCCATGATGGTGAATTTCCTCCATGTGTGCTTCCACTGGTGGCTCAGAGGGTAAAGCATCTGCCTACAATGTGGGAGACCCAGGTTCGATCCCTGGGTCAGGAAGATCCCCTGGAGAAGGAAATGGCAACCCACTCCAGTACTCTTGCCTGGAAAATCCCACAGACTGAGAAGCCTGGTAGGCTACAGTCCATGGGGTCGCAAAGAGTCAGACACGACGAGCAACTTCACTTCACTTCATGCTTCCACTGACTTTACCTCTTTAAAAACTGCAGTGCCTGGAGTTGAAATGGGAGTTGGATTCTTCTCCCTTTTCCATACCCTTGTTCTCGATCATGGGTGGGCAAACATTTTCCATGAAGGGTCGGAGAGTAGGTATCTTCAGCTTTTCTAGCCCTACAGTCTCTGTGCAGTCACTCAACCCCAGTACCAGAGCACAAATGCAGCTATAGACAGTATGTCAAAGAATGTGCATGGCTATGCACCAACAAAAGAGTTATCTTACAAGAACAGGGGGCAGGCAATGTTTGACCAGTAGGTCACGATTTGCCAACCTCTGTTTCAGATAATATTCTCCTGCTAAAGACTTCCATTGGCGTTTTCCAATGGCTTCACCATACTAGTGCGTCTTTAGTCATACTTGCCTTTGAGCTAAGTCTGAAACAATATGACATGAATGTAAGTGCCTTTCTGGGTGCAAAGAAGAATAAACACAAAAGAACAGAATGTAGCCAACCTCATTCTTGGTACATACAGCATCATGAAGCATGTTGAAACACTGCAGAATGGATCCTTATTGTCAGTGCCTGCACAGATACAGTAGCTACCAGCTACCACAAAGCCATCAGGGCATTGCCATGACTGAGCTTAGCATGGAGACAAGTTGATGTCCCTCATGCTGCAAGTGTCCCACAGACACACAGGAGATTGGGAGATCCCAAGTGGTGAACTTCGCCTTCATCTGTGTTACGTACCATCTTGAGAGCGTCAGTTCTCCTCTCTAACCTGCTGTGTACTTTTTGGATAATCATTTTATTATCTAATGTTCAGAGTCACATTCATCCTTTCCTTTATTTTTACATCATTTTCTTCTTTATTCATAAAATATTTACAGAATTAAGGTATTCACATGGTAGCAATTAATTAGCAACTAATGAGGCACCAAAAAACCCACAAAATTTCTTTTACAAGCAACATAATTTCATGGCTACATAATTCAATTCAACATTTATTTGTTTACTCAGACTCAGGAATGTCCTTAATTAAGATTTGTTATCATTTCCTGCCTTGATGAATCAGTACCTAGAGTGTCACCAGCCTAAATAAGCGCAGGAGTGAAAAGAACACTAGATTTCAAGTCAAAATGCAAATATTAATTCCATTTGTTACTTTTTTAGTTTGAGCAGTTAAAGAGGTTAATTAAATTCTCTCCATCTCCATCTCTTCATGCACAATATAGAGTAAATAACTTATCCTGACTATTTAATAAAGTTAATTTATTAAATATGGACATGGATTAGAAGGTTTTCTCCATATTTGTAATGTGTTGACTGTACAGAAAAAGAGTCAAAAGGTATTGTTAGCAGAAAAGGTTACAAACCAGTAGTAATTTTTCTTAACTTTTCTGGAAGAAACCACACAAAGTTTAATAATACTAAAGTGCTAATAATGATCATCCCTGTATGGTAGAATGATGAGTGACACTTATTTTGCTCTTTTTTGTTTTATGTAGTTTCTATGTTTTCTATAATAAAAAATGCTAATGGTATAATAAATAAAGGGCCAAGTTTTTTAATAATTATTATTAATTTATTGAATTATAAAATAATACATGTTAATTCTAGAACATTTGGAAAATACAAAAGAGCATAAAAAGATTACATATATTAACATGGACTTACCAGTGTGTTACTATAATTCATAAGAGGAACTGCAGGAAACCATCCTTAAGCTTGAGTCCCCATATTCCTTAGACTAAAAAGCAGCTGAATACCTACATGTATCAGGCAACATTTTTAGTATGTAAATCTCCATAAGGAACTCAAATTGCTTTGGCCCATGTAATGAGAGGTGAATCATGAAGAGTCATTTCAGCTGGCACTGCTAAAACATGTGATGCTGTCAAAAAAAGAGCTATATATAAAGCTTGTTTGGGGGACCTTGATTTTAAATAACTGGAAATAAATATGTTTTCTCTAAAAGAATAAATTGAAACAACAGAGTGAACAAGACTTTTAATTCCTTTAAAGGGAGGTAAGTTAAGGGTGAACTTTGGAAAGGGCTTACATTCAGTAGTAGAATTCTTTCAAATGTCTCTTGAATCTAAAGCACGAAGTCTAGCTATTCATCAGAGTGGCCCTAAATCAGCTCCAAAGCTTAGGGAAATACACTAAGGCTAATGTAGACTATTAAGAGCAATACATGGTGCAAACAAATTTTATCCCCTTCTTGTATTACCACCAAATGGGAAACAGAAGGAAATTCATGACTGACTTCCTATGAAGCAAGTACATTTTACATTCTTCCTAAACCTAAAGCCACATATAAGATTTGCATAGTGATCATAGATATAGTTGGTATCCCAGCAATTCTTTCACTCTTTTCAAAAGGCTTTCTGCAGTGGCTAAAACTGTTTACTGAAAATAAACCCAGAGGGAGAAAATAGTTACAAATTATACATCTGATAACAAACTTCTACCTCTTAATAGGTTGTAAACAGAACACCTACAACTAAATAATAAAAAGACAAATAACCCAGTTTTTAAACAAGCAAAGGATCTGACTAGACATTTCTCCAAAGAAGATACACAAATGGCCAGTAAACACATGAAAAATGCTCAATACTACTGGTCATCAGCGAAATACAAATTAAAGTCACTGTGAGATACAATTTCACACCCACTAGGGTGCTATAATCAAACACATGGAAAATAATATTTTGCCAAGGATATATAGAAATAAGAGCCTTCACTTGTTGGTAGTTAAAATGTAAAATGGTGCAGCTAGTAGGAAAATAGTCTGGCAGTTCTTTAAAAGACTAAACACAGAATTACCATATGATCCAGCAATTCCACTCCTACACACACACCAAGAGAGATGAAAACATAACTCCACACAAAAATTTGTACACTGTTCACAGCAGCATTACTCATAACACCCAAAAAGCATAAGCAACTCCAATATCCATCAAGTGATGAATGGAAATATATGGTCATACGACAGAAAACTGTAAAATAAAAGGAATGAGTACTGACAAGCGTTACAACATGGATGAATCTTGGAAACATTAAATGAAAAAAGCCAGTCACGAAAGACCACATATTGTATGACTTCATTTTTATATAAAATGTCCAGGGATAAGCTAATCTACAGAGAAAGTAGATTAGTGGTTGCCATGAATCACAGCACGCCAAGCCTCCCTGTCCATCACCAACTCCCGGAGTACACTCAAACTCATGTCCACAGAGGCGGTGATGCCATCCAGCCATCTCATTCTCCGCCGTCCCCTTCTCCTCCCGCCCCCAACCTTTCCCAGCATCAGAGTCTTTTCCAGTGAGTCAACTCGTCACATGAGGTGGCCAAAGTATTGCAGTTTCAGCTTCAGCATCAGTCCTTCCAAAGAACATCCAGGATTGATCTCCTTTAGAATGGACTGGTTGGATCTCCTTGCAGTATAAGGGACTCTCAAGAGTCTTCTCCAACACCACAGTTCAAAAGCACCGATTCTTCGGCGATCAGCTTTCTTTACAGTCCAACTCTCACATCCATACATGACCACGGGAAAAACCATTGCCTTGACTAGACGGACCTTGGTTGGCAAAGTAATGTCTCTGCTTTTTAATATACTATCAAGGTTGGTCATAACTTTCCTTCCAAGGAGCAAGCGTCTTTTAATTTCATGGCTGCAGTCGGCATCTGCAGTGATTTTGGAGCCCAAAAAAATAAAGTCTGACACTGTTTCCACTGTTTTTCCATCTATTTCCCATGAAGTAATGGGACCAGATGCCATGATCTTTGTTTTCTGAATGTTGAGCTTCAAGCCAACCTTTTCACTCTCCTCTTTCACTTTCAAGTCAGACACAACTGAGCGACTGAACTGAACTGAACTGAGGGCTGGAGGAGAAGGTGACTGAGGAAAAAATAGAAGTGACTGCTGAAGGCACATGTTTCTTCTTGGAGTGAAAATGAAGTTTTAAAATGAATTGTGGTGACTGTTGTAGAAGTCTGTGATACACGAAAAATCGCTGACACTTTAAATTCTCTTTCCTCAATAAACAACCTTTCTGTATGACTTCTTATTCAGTCCTGCTTCCTCTGATTCTTAAAAACAAAGTCCAGGAATACCTCTGCCTCCTAGATATGCATCCTGCTGCAATGAGGGTTTGAGGGTTTGCACGTCAAGGAATGCCCACTTTACCTTTGCTGGCTCTCTTGAGACTTACAGTCTCTACATTTTCACAAATTCTCCTCCTTTCTGTTACCACTGCCCAGGGAATTTATAGTACCTTGACAGTGAAAGTGTTAGTTGCTCAGTCATGTCCAACTCTTTTGTGACCCCATGGACTGTAGCCCACCAGGCTCCTCTGTCCATGGAATTTCCCAGGCAAGAATACTGGAATGGGTTGCCATTTCCCTTCTCCAGGAGATCTGCCCGACCCAAGGATCAAACCCGTAACTCCTGCATTGGTACCTTAGTTTCATCAAAACTGTTGCTTGGGAGTTTGTGGGAGTTTTTTCCCCTTGTGTTCATTTTGGTGGGGGGATGATTTCTAGAAAGAGAGGAAATGCTCAATTTATATTGCAATATTCATGGCAGAAGACTGTCTCTTCACACTTTCTCTGAAACCTTGCTTCATGTGTATTTTTCAAGCTCTTGTCTATTTTTCCTCAAATTTAGTAAAGAAAGTAAAAAGTTTCCATCGTCCTTTATGCCCCTTATCTACCACTGTGCTTTCTTCTCATTCACCAAATATTTATTAAGTGGCTGCTATTAAGTACTCCGGGAGTTGGTGATGGACAGAGAGGCCTGGCGTGCTGTGATTCATGGGGTCACGGAGAGTCGGACACGACTGAGCGACTGAACTGAACTGAACTGATTAAGTACTGTGCTCAGTACTACGGTTATAATGTTGACCAAGATCATGGATGTCCCTGCACCCCTGGAGCCTACAATCTGGGAGCAAGAACTCAGATTTAAATAAGCAACATAAATAATCTGACTTCAATATCCCTACTTTCCCACCCTCCATTCACTTTTCAGTCCTTTGATATTATTCAGGCAACATCACTGGAGAAATTTTCAGGGACAAATCCAGTGACCATCTGCTGGTCTTCATCTCACCTTCCTTCTCCATGGCCCGGTTCACCATTCCTTTCTGTTTAAAATGCACGCTACCTGTATTTCTGTGACCGCACGTGCTCCTGGTTTGCCCTTGTCCTCTGTGTCTTCCGACAGTCCCTGCCGATTCTCACTGAGAGCTGCAGTTCTCCAGGGCTCGGTCCTTAGCCCTCTTCTCTGGTCACTCTGCATGTCTGCCCTAAGCGACTTCACACACACACACAGTTTAGTCACTCTTTCTATGACAAACAACTCTCAAATGTGTATCTTTAGCTCAGACTTCTCCCTTGAGCTCAAAGTCCAAATAGCAGCCACCTTCCTAGACATCTGCACCTGGATGTCCCTCTTTCAATACCAAGCGGATGGATGGAAAACTGAGTTGATACCTTAATCCCCAAACCTATTCAGTTCAGTTCAGTTCAGTTCAGTCGCTCAGTCATGTCCGACTCTCCGCGACCCCATGAATCACAGCACGCCAGGCCTCCCTGTCCATCACCAACTCCCGGAGTTCACTCAAACTCATAAAGCAATATTCCCCAGACTGTTCAATGGCTTTACCATATACTCCATCACCCAACATTAAAACCAGGCATTTATCCTGCCATGTCTCTGCCACTTCCTGATATCTTTTAACGTATTGTGTTTTAAATCGTCTCCTTTCCTCCAAGCCCATCTTTACTTCCTTTGTTCAAGCCCTCATCATCCCAGACCCAAGCAACTGCCATAGCCTCTTAGCTGGTCTTGCTGCCGCGTTGTCCTCTCATACTACCACTAGCGCCAGAGTGATCTTCCTAAAATGCAAACCTAATCATATTCCTTTTAAAATCCTTTTAATTTTTCCCCCTTCCACTGGATAAAATATAAACCCCTTACTGTAATTGAAAACCCTTCCATGATTTGGCCTCTGCCTGCCACCCCTATGTCTTGTTTCTTTCCTCTTTTCCCTGCCCTATACACTATAGTCTGTTGTATCTCTTGAAAAAGTGAAAGTCTGTAGCTAAGTTGTGTCCGGCTCTTTCCTGACCCTGTGGACTGTAGCCTGCCAGGCTCCTCTGTCCATGGGGATTCTCCAGGAAAGAGTTTTGGAATCCGTTGCCGTGTCCTTTTCAGGGAATTCCAGGGAATCTTCCTGACCCAGGGATCAAACCTGCATCTCCTGCTTGGCAAGCGGATTCTTTACCACTGAGCCACCTGGGAAGCCCACTGTATCTCTTTCTCAAACCTGTCATGCTATTTGACATCCTATGTCATCCAACATAATCCTTCCTGGATCGCACTCCCTCCACATTTCCTGCTTATTCTACAAGACTCAACCTAAGGTCTGCCTCCCCTCTGAAGCCTTGCCTGACCCCCAGCCCACCCCACAATATCATCTCCTCTGAGCCCCCATTCGATGCCCAAGAAGTACCTACGAACATCTATTCCATCATGTTCAAATTCTGTGTTTATTCATCAAGACTTTGATTAGGCTGAGAGCCCCTTGGGGGCAAGGATGGGGTCTTAATTATTTTTGCACCCCAAGTGGCTTTCCAAGGCCTGAGCAATTGAATGTTTGTGAATAAATGAAGTAGGGTGTGAATGAACGAAGTGTGGCAAGATCACAGTGTATGGAAAAACACATACACCCCAGTCAGTGCCCAGGCGAAAGGCATTTTACAGCTATAGTGGTGTTGAAAGACAGGAAATACAGTCCTTCCCCCTGGCTATTAAGTGTTTTACATCAGATCCTTTCTGAGGTGTTAAAAGTTAAATCAATTTCCAGGAAACCATGATTGCTGATATAAAATATGTCCTGAGAGGAATATTTCCGTCCTAATACTTTCTACACACATGAAAGAGAAGAGTGCACCTTTTGCTCATGTTCGATGTTGTCATCTAGAAGTTCATGCCCTCTCCATTCTCCAGGCCCTTGTTTGAAGGCTAGTAAATAAGTATGTTGGCCAGGCAGCAGTCTGTGCACAGGTTCTTTGCAGAGCTGCAAAGCAAGCAGACTCTTTGCAGTGTAATGAGCCATCTCCCCATCAGTACCTGGTCAGTACCTGAGACAGAGCAGACCAGGTGGGGCAAAAAGGGACTGGACCAATCTGACCAACATGAGGAACAGGGCTTCAGACATGCAAGGGCAAGGACAAAGAACCATGTCCACTCTAGATGACAGGTGCTGGATTCTGGGCGTGCCCATGATGAAGCCAAAGCAGGTACTGGGCCACCATTTAAGGAATCCAGAAGTGTTAAGAAGTGTAAGAGGAGACTTATGTGTTATGTGGTAGGCTGGATGGGAGGAGAGTTTGGGGAAGAATGGATACATCTATACGAATGGCTAAGTCCCTCCGCTGTTGACCTAAAACTATCATAACATCATTAATCGGTTCAGTTCAGTCACTTCAGTTCACTTCAGTCGCTCAGTCGTGTCTGACTCTCAGTGACCCCATGAATCGCAGCATGCCAGGCCTCCCTGTCCATCACCAACTCCCGGAGTTCACCCAAATTGGCTATGTTGCTGCTGCTGCTGTCACTTCAGTCGTGTCCGACTCTGTGTGACCCCATAGCCGGCAGCCCGCCAGGCTCCCCGATCCCTGGTGTTCCCCAGGCAAGAACACAGGAGTGGGTTGCCATTTCCTTCTCCATTGCATGAAAGTGAAAAGTGAAAGTGAAGTCTCTCAGTCGTGTCCGACTCTTGGTGACCCCATGGACTGCAGCCCACCAGGGTCCTCCATCCATGGGATCTTCCAGGCAAGAGTACTGGAGTGGGGTGCCATTGCCTTCTCCAAAATCAGCTATACCCCAATACAAAATAAAAAGTTTTAAAAAAGAAAGAGAGGAGCATTGTGCCCTGTGATGGAAGCTCCATGTGAGGGCAGGGGCAGAGGCCAAAGGTACAGGTTCAGACTAGACCCAAGGGAACAAAGAAGAGAAAGCAGCTTTACAGTTTCCTGTAAACCCAGATTAGCAACGGCAAGATAGTACTGCTCCCTGAAGGAGTGGCATTCTTGATATGTGTAAATAGAGACATGTAATGGACATTTTTTAGTGTTGGGTGCCCAGAACCACGTCCCTATATGTTTTTTATTAGTGGACACTATCTTTCCTGAAGAAAGCCCATTCTTTGCGGTTTGGGTGGCGCTAACCTCATGCACCCCTGGCTCCAGCGGGGGCACGTGACCCTGACCGGACTTCACATCCTCTCCCCAGTCTGCTGGGGTCCCAAACATGGTCGATTAGACGTCAGGCACCTGAAGAATGAACAGATACAAATGAGAGACGCAGAGGAAGCCCGTAACATCATTTGATCCCGAAAGCAAGAGGTGTCCCTGGGGTTCCTTTTGAGAGAAGTCTGAATCAGGGGTCCATCACCTGCTGAAGAGTCCTCCCTCTTAGAGGTCAACACGCACTGCTGCTGAGAGCAGGGAGGACTTGGCAGAATCCTGGGGCTGGGTTTGCAGTCTGGACAGAACACCTGGTCTTCAGAGAACTTCTCATACTTCTTTCTGTGACTCTCAGATTTTATGCTGAGGTTTTTTTCAAATGAAAAGAGAAGTCTATTTCCGGTGATTACTATTTTTTTTCTGTCTCTCTTTGTTGCTCATCTTCTCACACCCACACTCAAACTCCTGGCAGAGGTGAAGGGAGGGATTGATTGTGAAATAACACTGGACCACATGAAACCACCTGTCTATGAGATACTGGAAGCCGTCTTCTGGATACCTAGGGTCCTGTTTAGTGGGAGGGAAGGACACCTAGACCAGAATTACCTGCCAGCGGAGAAGCCGGCATAGGCCTGACCTCCACTCAAGTTTAGTTTCCCCCTAAAACTAAAGCGAAGATGGAGTTTTGCTTCATCCTGGTCCCTGCAGGATCCCATAATGGTCCCGTATAATTAGCCTAAAGACATCCCCTGCTGTTTGTTTGCCAAGAAAACAAGTAGAATGTGCTAGAAAAAAAAGAAGAGGAGCTATTCAGCGGTAAATAGCAAGGAGAAGGTGGAAATGTTTGATTTCATATATAGATATGGCCTTTGTGTTCTCCAAATAATTACTTTTGGTTTACTTTTTCTAAAAGACTTGATGGTTGGTTAAGAATGAACAATAAAATTAGATACTAAAAACAAACAAAGATCTCAGGAGATGGAGCCAATATAAGAGAAACCCAAAGCCTTGGTGCTCACACTTAGTTGAAAAAAACAGACCTGAGTTTTGTCAGCCCTTCTGCATCTATCAGACCTTCTCTCTTAACACCAATTAACTAAGAGAGGGGATCTCAAAGTCTGAGGCAAAGCCTTTGGTTTTCAGATAAAAGATCACATCAACTTTCAGAGGAAATTTCAGATGTCATTTCAGGTCTTACTGAAACTTCTTCCCAGTCTGTATCCCAGAAAAGTTTGAATCACATTTCTGCAAGATACAAATCAACAGCCCTGACGAAGACCGTGTCAGAGATGTCACTGAAAAACACTCATATTAAACCAAGAAGGTGGTGGCCAAATTAGAGACAATGTTTGATCCTCTCCCAATTTTCCACTGCTGCAAAGACAGAAACTAATAGCAAAACCTTCTTTATCGTTAGTTCTCCTGTTTTTTAAGAGCAACGGCTTATTTTAGCAGGTATTTCTTTTTCATTTTTTTCTTGCCAGGGTTTCATAACATTGGCATGCAGCTGGTAACACAGAAGGAGAAAACAGAAACCACATTCGGAAGTAATCATCTCCCAGTCACTTTAATGGATTATAAATGTTAAAGAGCCCACCAATTAAATTAGCATGATGGCGTTTCATAAAAAGTTACATAAATCTTAAATGGAGGTAATGCTCTTCTCATTATACTTAGGGATGAAGAGATAGTAAGACCCAAGACCTTACTACACAACAGTAGCTTTGCTTCATTTCTTCTTGTGCCACCAAATTTAACAGACAATTTGAATAAAGCTATCGCCTTGCATGCTCACATAAAATTGAGTTTTATTGCTAACTGGGGCATATTGAAAAGCGAGAGACTAATGGAGCCAAACTTCCCACAATGATTCAATCAATTTGGTATCCTTTTATTTTTTTTAATTATTATTATTGTTTTTGTTTTTTTTTTTAGGAGAACAAGTCACATTTTCCTCTGTTCTTATTCAACCAGTTGATAGTGGAAACTTCTTATTTTTTCTCTTAAACTTGCAAATGGGATTCTTTATCTCAGAGGCCCAATCACCATTTCAAAGAGGAGATTTTTAAGAGATTCTGTTTTTAATTGGCTACTTAGAAAGTCTATTTTGGAAAACATAGTTTCTCACTGGAGTTAATTTGGTCTGTATAGCTCAAAAAAGGCCAAATTCTACCAGAAGGAAAAGAGTATGGACGCTGGAATGCAGTTACTTGGGGTAATAATACTTAGCAACTTGGGGAAGCAGAGGAAGTAGTTCCTCTTTAATATCTCAGCTTAGCCTTCCTTTTGTTACCACTATGCCAGTCTCATTATGTTCAGAAGCAATCATGTGCATTGGACAATTGCTTTTTAAGCACTAAGGAACTAGGTGTAGTAATTTGGTTGTTCCAATCCTTCTCCAAATAAAGACATTCCTCTAACTTTATGAATTTGTTTTTTAACTTACAAACACATTTCCATGGACTCGATCACCTTGTACTGAAAATGTAAGAGAAGCAAAGACTATTTGCAGTTGGAAGAAACAAAGAGCCCTTTCCAACTTTTTGAAACACCTGCAACAATAATGAATATATATTGCATAGGCAATAACCCTTCAGTCAAAAAGAAAGACAAACAGAAAAGAGAACCTTGCATAAAAACTTGGGTGATTCTATACTTTAAATAATAAGGTGAGATGTCACAAAGTATTTTGTTATAGGTGATATGTTTAATTATAATTCTGTAACATACATTATGTGAGAATCTGAGTTTGAGCAAAGTTGGCTCTCTCTCTCTTTTTTTTTTTTTTTGCTTTAATCCACCCAGGCGTTGTGTTCAGAGATAGGACTCTAAGTTGTTGGGGGACGTGAAGGGCCGCAGGGAGTGAAGGATGAGGTCAACACTGAATCCTCTGTAGCAGAGGATCGTCTTTACTCCGCTGCCTTCCCACCTTGTTGCTCTTTCCTGTAAGTCGAGTCTGCCCCCTCGTGGTGAAAGCGAGAGGCTGCGCTCACTTCCCAGGTCGCCTTCCTCGTCCCTTCTAGGTCAGTGAGAGGGTATTGGGAGCAACTGGTCCCTTCACCACCATCCTGTCCTTGAGCTGCTTTTCATTGCTTCTCTCCCCTCTGTCCTCTGTTCCCCCTTTCTTCTCTTACTCCTTCCTTTTGTCTTCTTCCCTCCCCTTGCATTCCAGAGCCATCCACAATATTATTTACCAGCCCAGGCATGAGAGCTAAAATCGGTGCAGACCCTCTGCCTAGGGAGAGGATCTGAACTCTGATTTAAGGAATTCAGACAATTTCAATAAATCACTAAATAACTGTCACCCCAAAGAGTAATACCATGTCATCAAGAGCTTAACAGACACTGAACAGGAAACTGGGAGACATGGATTTCTCTGGCCTTAGCCTTATCCCTGGAACATGATATGGATGTAACATGTTTGTATGAAAACCAAGAAACCTGGACATAAGCACAACTTAATAGAGAAGCAGGAGGCAGGAAGATAAAGGGGGTTTCTCTGCCCTCGGCACAGAAAAGCAAAAGGGCACATACCTGTCAAGTCCACCCGCTCCTCAGCAAGCCACCCCAAACACACAATCTAAGTAAACAAAAGCAATGTTCACTATGTAAAGGAAGCCTCAAGATAAAGCTCCTTGTTCCCCTCATGGACCTGTTCCAATCAGCCTGCTATCCATGGGGCCATCCTCAGCAACCAATCCATCTGGAGTATCATTTCCATCCTATTTCCATCCATTTTCTACACAGAAATTTTTTAAATTTACATTTCCTCAAATATATCTTCAAAGGTATGAACCTTCAAAGGTATATTGCCTTCATTGTTTGCACCTTGTACATTCAGAATCTCTCTCTCTCACACACACACAGCCTCAATTTCTCTACTCTAGCCACACTTCTCTCCTGGGTTTCCCCCCACACCCCTCTCTTTCATTTTCCCTTTTCCAGCTCAGATTGTTCTGACTCAAGGCTCATGGCCTTTTGTGAAGTTTGCATCAGTGCAAGTCCCTTTTTATTTTATTAAACTGCATTAGTGCACAGAACAGGACATGTCACCCAGGGAGATGTAAGTTGCGGGCACTTCCATACCCATAGAAAAGTCTCATGTTGAGGTAAAATACATATATTTTAAAACAACTGTAATTTACGGAGCTATTAATCTTCCAAGGCAAGCAGTAGGGTAGGGTGAAATGTTCATAAGCTAACAAGAAAGAACTCAGGTGGCTTATGCCATTGCCAGAATCCTGAGATGGAATTACGGCCCCATAACTCAAAGTTGCCAGCTTTTTCTATTCCCTAATGGAGGTTCTGAGGACGGGACTCCTGTTCACTTTCCCTGTTTACTCTCTAGCTTCTGCTCTCTCCAGTCACACCAGGAAGCTCCCTACCTACTTCCTGATCTACCTCAGAGGCAAAAAGTGTGACAGTTATTAAGCTGCATCTTTGTTGGAGAAATGTCGAAAGAGGTCCCCATAACCCTCCCAATCCAAGGACTTGGTAAAGGATCACGGTGGCAAAGCCTCTCTTTCATAGCAGATATAAATACAATAAAATGCCCACCTGTTGCCTCCAGATCTAGCCAGCATTGATCACTCCCAGGAGCAATAATACGTGGTACACAAAACACTCACAGGTGAGGGAAGACCTAAATACCACTCAAGTATTACACTAAATGCCGCTATTCATCTTTCGGTTATTTCTCTAAGGGCAGTCACCAGCCCCCTGCATCAGAAACACCAGGCATGCTTTGTCCTTCTCTCTGTCAACTTTAGACCTGCTACCCCATGTGGATGTGGCCCACTGAGGGTCACCCAGGGAGTCCCACACCCTGATTTTACAAAAGGGAAACCTCTCCAGAGAAATGGCAGGAGTTCCAAAAGGAGACAAGACTGGATTTTCTGACTCTCCATCCAGCACATCACACTGCCTTAAAGTCAGTTTCCAAATGCCCTCAAAGATGGCTTTGGGACAGTTTCATAGTCCTGCGGGACATGCCTGTCAGCAACAAAGCCCATTAAGAGTTTCTGGGAAATAAAAATAGAATCTGGGTAATAAACTAAAATCTCCACGGACTGTAGCCCTCTAGGCGCCTCTGTTCATGGAATTTTCCAGGCAAGAATCCTAGAGTGGGTTGCCATTTCCTTCTCCAAGGGATCTTCCTGACCCAGGGATCGAACCTGCATCTCCTATGTCTCCTTCATTGCAGGTGGATTCTTTACTGCTGAGCCACCGAGGAGGCCTGAATCTTTGTTGAGACCCGACTAGAAAGGATCAGTAACAAGCCCATGTTACCTGGCCCAGTACCTTGCTTTCACCTATTCTCCTCACCTCTGTGCCTTTGACCAAACTATCTTCTACAGAGTTCTTCCCAGAAGGCATTGCTTTTCATGTTAAAAATATCTTGCAGAAGTGACATCATACACCCTGAACTGAATGAACAGAACCCAGACCCTGTTTTGCTGACCCTTATCTGAGAAGACTAGGGTTCTCTCTAGAATTTGATGCCATGTTGACATTTGGCTGCCAACTCACTGCCGAAAGCCTTTCATGTGGAATATGTATTCCAAATGGGGGAGATGGATGAATTGTTAAACTGTCATATAGTCTGTTCCATACTAATCTAGGTTCTCACTAGGACTATGGAAAGAGATGGGAAGGATGGAAAGAGATCTTAAAATCATGACTGATTCTTCCAAATACATGGACAAGAATGCCAACAGGGCGTGTTGTAACATGTTCAAGGAGCTGTTCTAAATCTATATTTCAAAAAGCTGAGCTCAAGCTGTTGACCTTTCAGCTACATCAGAGCATTGAAATGGGCTCTGTGGATAGCCTTTGTGCGTGAATTGCATACTAGTGTCCTCAGCCTCAGAACTCCCTTGAATTCTGAGAAGTGCTAATTGAAATGCAATGCACATGTTCTTTAGCCTGAGCCTCAGAGAGAAATGTGAGCACTGGACAATGCTGTCAAATAAATATGATGCACAGTAGCAACAATGGTCATGTGTAACCAGCCTAGTGAGTTTGAAAACCAAATCTGAGAGCATTTGGTGGCTCGATTAATATGCTTTGCCCATCTACCATCTGTTGTTGACTCCAGGAGGCCAGTGTGAGCAGCCCTGCTTGTTTCTGCTGACTTAGGCCAGCTGGAAACTGTCCTTCTAGAGAGACTGGAGGGTGGGATCTGCAGAAGAACAGAGGTGCCTGGTCCCTGCTCTGATCTCACTCTGTAACTGGGAAATCAGGTTTTATATAAGTACCTCCTTCTGTGTGCTTCAAAACTACTTTTACATCCCTTACCTCTGTTTAAAAATTGTGTAAACTCACGGGTCCACCTGTTTTATATTCTCCCCTTGCTGATGACTGAGGAGAGAAGTGAGGTCACCTGGTCACAATCAGGCAATTGTTTCTTTTGAGTTGAGCTGTGAAACATCACATTTGAATTTTGCCTTCTTTTCGGACTGAAATAGTTCATTCTTTTCATGGCAAAGCTTTTCATAATTTGGAGTGCAGTACCCTAGATAAGCCAGGTTTGCTTTCTGAATTAGGTAATGAAAGTATTGCTCATCTTTCCCTTGTTCTGCTCCCCCAAACCTATACACTTCACTTGCCTCATTCATTCTTCAATAGAAATAAAACTAGTGCTTCATATAAGAGGGGCAGTGAACTAAATACTGGGGATTCAGAGTGAAAGCACAGGCCTTGGTTCTTAAGGAGCTCACAGGCTAGTTCAAGAAGATAAATAAAGCTATGCTACAAATATTATGATAGAGATTTACACAGGGTACTCATGGCAAAGATTTATAGCTGTCCACCAAAATCGATTCCACTCTTCTTCCCCAGTAATAGAGTTTTAGCTGAGTGTAGAGCCAGCTCCCCACCCCCTAGAATTCTGTCCTGAGCAACTAAGCACAGTAACATGACTGAGGTCTCCCCATCAAGAATACCAGCTGGAAGTGATGTGTGTCACTTCCACAGCTAGGCCTTACATGTGCCCTACACTTTCTTACCATTTCTCATGAGCCGGGACGTGGATTTACCTGTAAATTAGATTCAGCTATGTAGACCAAAACAGTGCCCTAAGGGGTGGGGAGAAACGAGATAGGAGGAACCCTGAATGACTGCACAAAGCAAACGGACCCACTCATCTATCCGGGACTGTTTTGTGAATGAGAAAAAAAACCCCAAACATCTTGGGACTTCCCTTAAGTGGTTCAGACTTCCCTTAAGTTGTTAAGACTTTACCCTCCAAAGCAGGAAGTGTAGATCTGATCTCTGATTGAGGAGTTAAGATCCCACATGCCATGGGGCCAAAAAACCAAAACACAAAACAGAAACAATACTGTAACAAATTTGAAAAGACTTTACAAATCACCCGCATCAAAAAATCTTTGTTCCATAAGCCACTGTTTAGTAGAGCCTCTTTCTTGGGCTTCCCTTATGGCTCAGCTGGTACTAAGAATCCACCTGCAATCCGGGAGACTTCGGTTCAATCCCTGGGTTGGGAAGATCCCCTGGAGAAGAGAATGGCTACCCACTCTAGTATTCTGGCCTGGAGTATTCCATGGACTATATAGTCCATGGGGTCGCAAAGAGTCGGACACAACTGAGCAACTTTCACTTCACTTCACTTTCTTAGGATAGTTTAGCTTTCACTCTAAGCAACACAACTCTGTGCTCTGAACTCGTAGGACTGAAGAGATGTCTGTTACGGAAGTAAACAATTCATCTGAGATTACATCACACTTTGTCAATCCACTTTCCCAGCACCTAGCACAGGCTCATAACTGCTTATGAAGGCCAGCTACAGAAGCACGATTCTAAAAACAACAGATACATTGAGTGTTAAGGGGCCAGAACCAGAAGCAATATTTGAAATGACCTAGAAAGCACTGTGTGGTAGAAAGGGTCTGAGTAGTGGCATCGGAAAAATCTGGATTTGAATCCTAGATCTGCTTCTCACTGCCTATGATCCTTGGGCAAGAATCTTAAGGCCTTTAATTTTTAAAGAAAATTTCTAAATAATAATAAAACAGAGGAGGAGGAAAGGAGTATCTGTCTTGCAGCATGGTTGAGGAATTATAATAGACATAAGCCAAGCCCAGTGTCAGGGAACACAATAGCCTTCTAGAGGTGATTATTATTATTAGCATTTCGCAGACCCTGTGAGAAAAGAACTAAATACTCTCCCACTGCAAAGATCATCCTTTCCTGCACTCACTAAGCCTGCTATTGGAATTTGCCTGTGCTAAAAAATTTGATTCTGCTGTGTGTAGAATTTGATTTCCTCACCAAGACAGAAACACATTTTGCTTTGAATCTTCCTGTACCCCTCTTCAAATCTAGAACTGTGAACCAAAATAACTTATACCAAGAGAGCAAATACATTCAATAAAAGCAGAGGAGAAGAGATCTGACTCCTACATTTATTTTAGCGCCAGATTTTGCATCACTTTTTCCTGAAAGCCTGTTCCACTGGATTTTAAATGTGGCAAAAGCAGAAACCAAGCCTCATTCATGCCATCCTCCTCCAGCTTAAAACTTTTCACACCCTGGCATGCACTCTGCAAACATTCAATAAACACTAAATGAGTCATATAACTTCAGACCCATAGAAGTCTTTAGAGATTATCCAGTCTTGCTCTCATCTTTCAGATCAATTTCTTCATCCACTCATTCACTCAATATATATTTATCAGGCACTATAATGTGCTGACAAATGGGGCCGCCCAAGAGATGTGGAATGTGAAGTCACAATTGGGTAAAACGACTTGCTCAAAGTCAAGCTGTTAGAATCAGGAATACCTTTTAGGTCTCCCAACGGCAGTGCTCTTCTTATAGAGTCTTGAGCGTCCTAAGATCTTGCTCAGCAGGGCCCTTGGCGCTCTCAGTTCCCCACTGCCCCCAGATCTTTGCAGGGCTGTCTCTTTATCCTTCACGGCTTTGGCCAAAGAGACTTTGCTTGATCATTCCAATTAAAACTTTTAACAACCTCCTTTCCACAGCTGATGACAAAATCAGCCTATTCATAATGAAAACAAACCTGTATCTAATATTCTAAAAGTTAAAAACTCAATGAATAAAAATATCCTTAATATTTTGCCCCCTTGAAGTCCTACTGCCCTGAAGGATGACTAGTAAGATTGTGACCTCCCTCCTTTCCTCTTAAATTGTGTCTAAATCTTTTTTCAGTGGATATTTCATCTGTCTGAAATGATTCCTCATTTTTTAAAACTATTTCCATGAAATGTTAATGCTTTTCAACATGTATTTATTATGCTGTGTGTGTATGTAAATATATATGTTTCCCCATGAACAATGTGTGGGAAAGTTAATACATATGTATTCCCATCAAAAAATCAAGAACATGCTCTCATAACCACAGTATAGTTATTAAAATCTGTAAAAGTAACATTGATACCCAGATTTCATGCATCCTACAAATATTGTTTAATTTTCATCAATTATCCTAACATTGTCTTTTATAGCAAAAGGCAAAAAAGAATTTGTACTACTCAAGGATCCAACCCGAGATCATAAATCTCCTTTAATCTCCTTTGGTCTGGAAGAATTCTTCAGTCTATCTTTGTTTTTCCTGACCCTGACATCTGGAAGAATATAGGTCAATGATCTTATGCAGTAAGTCTCTAAATTCAGGTTGGTCTTATATTTTCTCAAGATTAGAATCAAGCTATATCTTTTTGACAGGAATCTCACAGATACTGTGTTCTTCTCATTGTATCTTTTCCAGTAACATACAATTTCCATTTATCCCATTTCTGATTATGTTAATTTTGATTACTTGGTTAAAGGGGCTAGATTTTGCCACAGTGGTTACTATTCTTTTCTTGTGTGCTATTAGAGAAAACAAAGAAATATCATACCCAGCAAAAGCCAGGGTGGAATCCCATATTTTCAAAATAACTATATAATTCTCTACTCCTTTTGTCCTGATCACTAACTAGGAGTGACCAAGAGGAATAAATCCTTCTTGAAACAGCCACATTAAGTGACCAAATTGCCTTATTGTGTGTGGACCAAGAAAAGGTAAGGAACAAAGAATCATAAACTTTTCTTAGTTGATTTTTAAGATTGCCATTCCAGCACTCAACAATACTGCAGATGACAGAGAATATGGAATGTCCATTAAATTCTTTGACTATTAGCCCATTGTTAGATGGTCTTTGCAAATGATCCAGAAAGCCTAACAGATGACACAGTTTAGCTGTAAAGGCCACAATGATGTGGCTAGAGTTGGCTATTTGGACTGGAATAGTAGTATCATACCCTGACAAAATGTCAAAGCAGAAAGGTAGTATCAGTAGTCCCCAGACGGGATCAAAGATTCAGTGGAGTCAATCTGCCAGAAACAGACAGAGGTAATGTTCCATGTAATGTGGCCTCCTTCACCACCGAACAAATAGGCCAAATTTTAGCAGGAGTCACCCGTCTGGCATGCAGTGAAAGACTCTGCATCCATGAGAAGCATCCTTTACAGTGTGCCCAGTCTGTGATGGCAGATGTGTTGCCATGCCCAGTACAGTAATGAAGCCAGATGGCAATGGTGGCAGTCTTGATCATAGCCTAATTCTAGTTCTTCTGAGCAGAAAACGGACCTTTACCTTTATGTAAGTCAAGTGAAGTCTGATGGGCAGACACGATGTGTCTACCCAGTTCATGACACAAAGAGGAATGTGTTTAATCTACAGTGTTAGTCTTCCAAGTGACAGACCAACTGGCCAGGCCATTGGTAAACCACCCAAGAGTCAGTAGGGGTCCTTAAGAGTGTTGTCCAAGTCAAAGGTGATTTAGTCCATTGTGCAGAAGTTGGTCTTCCAGAACTGTCTTTGGGGTTGGATGACTGCTGCCACCTAGTGGACACCATCAACTTCCAACTTTGCTGAAGCATCAGTGAGACCACAGACTTGATCACTCACAGCACAGCAAGAATGACAAGTATTAGCATGCTTACACTGGTTCCTACTGCCCCCAAGTCCTATGAAAGCAATGTGAAGCAATGTGAAGCAATGAAAGCAATGTGAAGGCCCCAGATAGGATCCCATATAAGTCACAGTTCATGTATATGAAGCATCATTACCCACGAGGCATCCAGCAGTGGAAACCATGGCAACAATACACTGAATTGACCCAGGAGCCCCACCCACTAGGCCACTTTAGCTTTGCTTCCCTACTTCAAATAGTGTCCAAATAATGAAGAATGTTGCATTATAGGAGAGAAATACTTACCTTTAAGAATCAACCAATTTTATAGCAAGTGGCAAGCAAGTTTACTTTTTTGTCCCAGAGGGAGATATTACCTCATCCTTCAAAGTTGTTCACTGCAGATATGACTCTAAGAAACAGCCTGGGTTACGAGAGGTCAGAACATTATATTCTTGGAATATTCAGCAAGATGTATAGAGAGGCAGGACAGGCCTATGGAGGCATTTTCCCTCTGGAGAAAAGTAATAATTATAAAGGTCTGCATTGTAGCATTCATTTACCAATTTCCTCGCTTAAATACTCCCACCATGGCCGACTTCTAGAGAAGGAAATGGCAACCCACTCCAGTATTCTTGCCTGGAGAATCCTATAGACAGAGGAGCCTGGAGGGGTACAGTCCACACAGTCGCAAAGAGTTGGACATAACTTAGCAACAAAATGCTAACATGGCTGACTTCAAGCTACTATTATGACGTACAAGAGTTGGGAAGAGATGAACCACCATTTATTGAACTGCCCATTGGTGATTCTAACTTGAATCAATTATTACTGTGATTGTTGCCCTTGATTTTGAAATGCCTATTTGAATCTTGTATTCTTATTATTTGAAACTTTGTTAGTTCCACACATGCTTTCACAGACGATTATTTTCCCTACTTTCAAATGTATTCCTGCATAACTTCTCAAGAGTATATTATTAACTTTTTATAGTTTGTTTACATGTAGTACAAGAACATCCCTCCTCTTAGGATCCTGAAATAATTTCTGGAGAAGTCTAGCGGGGGGAATATTAAATCATAGATTTAAAAGAGCCCATAAATTTGAAATGCTGAGAAATGGGGTGTGAGAGTTCCAATCTCTGACTGATAGTCAAGCCCTTGCATTTCTTTCTGAATCTTTAGTAAACCATCAAACCAAATTTATAAATTTCTGAGTCTGTGGTCATTTCTCCAACATTACCTGGTTTGAATTTTCTTCCTAGTATTTATTACTCTCTTAAATTTTCTGCTTTTATTCACTCTGTTGATTATCTTACTGCTTTGATTATGTTGATTACTTACTGTTGATTATCTTACTAAGGGCAAAAACAAGGATTTTTTCCACACTATTTACCATTTTACCCCCAGCACCTAGAGTAGTGCCTAGTATGTAAGAGATACTCAATAAACACACAATAAGTAAATTAATTCCGCTTCCTGTTCTAGTACCTATCCCACCTCATAGGCTGCCTCTGCATTCAGTCACTTTTTTGAATGGTGCTCATGCAAATAGCAATCAAGATGGCAAATAGAAGCTCCACATTTTTCATCTTATAATTAAACCTTGATTGGGTGTCAGGACATCTGATATCTCAGTGCTGCCATTCATACACTGTGTGCTTAATTGCCCAGTCATGTCAGACTCTTTGCGACCCCATGGACTGTAACTCTCCAGGTTCCTCTGTCCATGAGGATTCTCCAGGCAAGAATACTGGAGTGGGTTGCCATGCCCTCCTCCAGGGGATCTTCCCAACCCAGGGATCGAACCCAGGTCTGCCACATTGCAGGCACATTCTTTACCGTCTGAGCCAGCACAGAAGCCCATTCATACACTGTCAAAGCAAACAGGTCATTAAACCTTTCTGTGACTCAGTTTCTCCATCTAGAATGCCCAAGGATCTCCTGAAAGAATGGTTTCAGTTTTCTTTGTTGTCTCTGGGGCCATGCAGTGCTGAGTATGTATCAGTGGGTTTTTATCTCATTCTAGTGACATCTTTGTGTCTGGAGGGTGGTGGGAGAATAGAGATGAACAGTTATAGTCTTGCTTGTCTGTCACCAGTAACTGATTCAGAAATTCTGAATTTTCCTTGAAGGCAGTTTCTCAACTTCCCTTTAACCAGGATCCAAACCATTCTTCTGACATGCTTCCCAAACTCATCCATTATTTCATCTATAAAATGGGGCCAGTAACACCTACATCACAAGGTTGTGGTGATAGTTAAATCAGACAATCTAAATTGGTAGTTCTCAAAGTGCGGTTCCTGGACCAGCAGCTCCAGCAGCACCTGCCACTAGCTGCTTAGAAATGCACCATCTTGGGCCCTGCCGCATACTGAAGCAGAAACTCGGAGGCTACTGAGCTGCAT